>NW_020271130.1:361806-632035 GCF_002803265.2 Melanaphis sacchari | reverse complement strand
TATATTGTTTCTTGCGTCACTGCTCGTCTTTTGAGCAGTAATGAATTATTAGTGTGGTCACACTCCTCAACGCCTAAACACAACTCCTTAAAAATGACACGTTTGCAGGGGCCTTAATCCTCATGGCCATCTGTGATGCAAACTACTGCTTCACAGTTATAGATGTTGGATCATTTGAGAAGGAGAGTGATTGTAATATTTTTAAAAAATCAGCATTCGGTAAAAAGTTATATGGTAATAAAACTAATTTTCCACAACCTCAATGTTTGCCAGGAGATGAAAGAGGTACTTCACAACCCTTTGTCCTAATTGGTGACGAAACGTTTGCTTTACACGCTAACCTTTTACGTCCTTTCCCTGGAAGAAGTTTAAACGATAAAAGGCGTATATTTAATTACCGTCTTTCCAGAGCAAGGCAAAATATTGAATGTACGTTCGGTATTTTATCAAACAAATGGAGGGTATTCCACACCGCGCTATTGGTAGAACCAGATTTCGCTGTAGTAATAACTAAAGCTTGTTGTGTTTTACACAATTTTATTAGGCGTAGAGATGGATATAACACCGAAGATACTCAAAATTGTGAAATGGAAGATGCAATAGAAAAAATTGGAGGGCAACTCAACCTCAGTGGCAAAAGAAATAAGAGATTATTTTGTCGACTATTTTAATGAGCCGGCTCATGAACTAAGTTGGCAAAATAAGGTAATAGGCTAGTAGAGTATCTGGGTATGCAATAATATAATGTATTAACATATTTATCTATTTACATAGGTATATAATTATATTATTATTTATTTTTTTTTTTAATTGTTATTTATGTATTAAGAATATCATATTGTGTACAAAAGATTAAATAAAACGTAAAACATGATATATTATATGCTTACTTTTTTTCCTTTTAACTGTTTTTTCGAATTCGTCGAACTTTTCGATAGAAGCTCTGGCCACCTTGGTCCAGCTTACGTGCTTAGCATTTTTGTCGTGGTATAATTTATTTTCTATTCATTTAATATGTAATATTATGATGTGTGAAGTTTTACAAGGTATATACAGTATAAATACTTAAAATAACTAAGTAAGTTATATTTTTAATTTATTCAAAAAAACTAAATATTGACGAAAACAACTTAGCTATATTCCATATAGATTCCTCCTTCGACACCTCAATAATAAACAGTTCATTGTCAAACATTTTATTTTTGACAAATTTAAAATATTATTTAGGTAAATAATTTTAATATTAAAACTAAATATTGTAAATTACTACTTTTAGTAGTTACTTAATACTTAGTACTTGGACACTTGGTACTTTTACTTAACTACTAAGTACTAGCTATAACTTTGTAATATAAGCAGACAAGCAGTATACGTCCCAAAATTACGACAGACGAATTATGAATGAACGTAAATAAACGCGAGCAATCGCGGCGTTTAAATCGTTCGTGTGTAATGCAAAACCAGAAATGCATTGAAATAACATTTGGGAAAATATTGTTTAATTTTGAATGATTAATCGCGACGTTTTAAAAACGCGGACTCGCGCGTTCTAATTGCCTAGTGTGTAATCCCCTTTATACAAAGACGTTTTAATACAAAAGTGTAGAATCTAGGGTAAATAGATTTACACTCATACCACCATTTCAATGGGTCATCATGTCTGTCAAATTAATATCAAAGTATAGGTTTATATACCTATATCTAAATAATTTGTTATCATCTTTATAAATTAAAATAATAATATGTTCTTATATAAAGTATTCAATATTGTTAATTTTGAATTTAATTTAAAAACAAAGTATAACTATTTTTTAATACATTTTTGTTGTTAGGCTTTTTCAATAACTAAATTATTCAATTACCCTTTTACAATCATTCTTGTGAATTGATCATCTAGTTGCTTTGACCTAACAATAGATACTGGCTTTTTACTTTGTAAAAAATTAGTTATACTACTTTGCTGCTTTGTAGTAACTTTAGAATTTGGGGTATCAGATTCTACTGGAGTTCTTAAAACAGTTATATTTTATTATAAAAGTAATATATGATATCGAAGTAAAGACTTAATAAGTATTTGAAAAAAATTGTAAAACTTTTCTTAAGTTTAAAAAGTGTACACTGAACATGTCAGTTTTATTATTTTTTATTAGTTCTAACATTTAAAGGCCCCTACACACAGTATGATCTGGTCGGGCCGACAGGATAATTTGGTCAGGTCGGATGTCGTATCAGGTCGTGTGTAGACGTGTCGTCTGACCATGATCCTGTCGGGTCTTGTCAGGTGGCCGTTCCATCTGACCGCCGGACCGCCCGATCAAATCATATAGTGTGTAACACTGTCGGGCGAATTTTGCTTATCAGTCGGCTTTTTGTCGTTAACACGATAACTCGTTTATGCCGGTGTACGGTGCAATTAGTGTAAAATGACAGCCATAATTACAGAACGAGAAGTTATTTCAGAATTTTTAGAGATGTACAAAGAATTTACTTGTTTGTGGGATATTTCCTGTAAACAGTATAGTAACAAAGATGCCAGAAACCAAGCACTTCAAGTCTTACTTGAAAAATTAAAAGTAATCGACAAAGAAGCAAGTATTGCAACAGTGAAAAAAAAAATTGAAAATATGAGAGCTGCCTATAAAAGAGAGTTAAAAAAGGTAAACAAATCAATTACGATTCGTATTTTTAAAAGTATGTTGTGTATTTATAACTTAATTATTATTAAATTCAAATACTATATGCATAAACTAAATAAATAAACATAAATATATTATATTATAATATAATATACATCCAAAATCAATGTTATTATTTAAGTGGCATTCAATTTTTATTTATAGTCATATCGTACCTATTATAAACTATAGTATTCTTAAAATAAATATTACTATTAAGTATTAACTAACTATTACTAAGTATACTAAATACTAAATATATTACTATTTATAATAATTCGATTTAATGAATTTAGATTAAATACAATACAAAATATTAAATAATAATATAAAAAATAATAATATAATATTTTATATTATTATTAAATAATAATATAATATTATGCTTAACATAGGAGAGTTGTGTTCTATAAATAAGGCAACTTAGCATGTTTAATTGACAATATATTATAATATTATATGACTTCTAGGTTCAAGACAGTAAAGGTACTGGCAAATACTATAAATGACAATACGGGACAACTAGTGTTAAAAATCGCGACAAAAGTATGCCCCCTGATAAAGCAACTAACGCGCTCTAGGATTGTAATTTGTAATATTCTGCTATATAGGTAACAGAAAAATTTGATCAGCTCTAAAACATTAAATACATATTACATAATATTTTTATATTTAACAGTTATTATATAATATAATATACAATAAATTTATTTACAAAAAATATTCATATTTCATACAACTATACAAGTTAATTAGGTACTTACCTCGGTACTTACATTATTATTCATATTATTATAAATGCATTATTTTTTTTTATTTTTTACTTTTCACTTGTTTAAAAGTTGGTGTATTATTACATTTTTTTATAAAAGAATTGATAGTTACATTCAAAATTTTATCAATAAATAAAAGTCTACAATTTTGACAAATGTTTGGACATATTTTTATGTAACAATCAATTTTAGCCAACATTCTACTCTTTATACCATGTTTGTTGTCTATCAATGATTTTTCTATATTATTATTGAAAAGACAAACTATTTTTTCAACAAATTTTGAAGTGCCTGGAAGTGGTAAAAGTAAGTTACATTCTTCGTATTCTTTCATAGTTATAAAATTGTTTTTCATTGTCATTAATTGGTCTTTATCCTTTGTAGCCAGTTCATTTACACATTCTGTGTGGCTTAATTTTGAACAAGCCCAACCAGCTATGTAAGCTATAGCATTTTCTTCATGAATATCCAACTGTATAACTTTTATGTTCATGTCACTTAAATTATCATCAAACCTGGAATCTATATCATCAGGTGAAGAAATATTTACTTCTTTTTGTTGAAATTCAAATTTAAACTTTTTTTTATTTTTAAGTAAATCAGCACAGCTAATTAAAAATGCACATGCATCAACCTCACAATTTCCATTAACGGGAGGCATAAGAAGTTGTTGAGCAATGCACATTCGTATTGCAGAATGAAACTTGGAGGAGTCTGGTGTGATGTTATTACCTCCTTTTGCACGAATCACCGAAAACAAACTTTCAAGGCAATCTTGAGTTAAGCGTCTTACTAAAAGGTACTCAAAATTAAAATTTTCATGTAAATTTTGATATAAATGTTTTAAACATATTATATTTGCAATCCATCCTGTGATGCACGGAGGTTGTTTATTCATTGCATTTTTTATTTCCAATTCATTAAAAAATTGTAGTGCTTCATTTAATATTTTCCAATGGATTGTATTTTCAGATAGAGGTCTGCGAAATACTTTGCATTCATCAAATGAGACGCTGTTAAACACATCAAATAAATTATCTAATAGCTTGATAAATTTTGCAGTATAGGCTGCTTTGGAACAAAGTTGATTATTTGATACAAGTGTTAAGATTGCAGAGCTTACAGTGTGACTAAAAGTCTGTGCTGCCAAACATACACGCATTGGAGAAAATGGAGGCAACTTGATATGTATTTCTTTAAGCTTTGGGGCTAGTCTTGGCACTTTATCTTTATCAAGATTATAAAAAGCTACAATATCTGTCCATGAGTATATTTCGTTTTGATGCTTGAAGTCATACTTTTTAAAATTATTTCTAACCGATTTTAAAAGGTGAGGTGTATCGTACATAAAGAATATTTTATTATCTTCATAAATTATCCATGGTTCATTTTTTGTCACGCCGAGTAGTTTTCTTAATTGTTGATTATTTGTACCTTGGTCGCAAATAATGACTTTTGGAATAAGATTTATTGAATATATTTTGTGAATTGTACTTGATATAATAGTTTTAAGTTTAACTCCTGATATAGGTCCATTTGAAAGAAAGTAACCAATTACTTGTTTCCATGAATGTTTTATACCTTTTAACATTATAACTAAGGCTTGATTACATTGTAAAATACTTTTTGAATCAATAAAATTTGCCAAATTGCCAAAATCTTCATAACCCGAAAACATGTCGTTTTGGGAATTGTAGGATATAAATTGTTTTATTGACATTTCATCAAAAACTATTGACACAGCTCTATCTGATAGTGGTGAAGATGATAATTTAAATTTAAGCACTTCTAAAATGTTTTCATTTATGCCACAAGCTAGATTTAAATTTTGGAGCCATCGCCTAAGTGATCTTACTGTAGGTAAACATAAAAACTTTCTCATGAATGTATAGCCTTTAGGAGAGTTATAATATAAACTCAAAGCAAACTTTTTTTCATCCTCTTTAAATCGCCATGATTTTTTTTTTAAACTCATTAGTCTCATCTGTGTTTTTAACAAAAAATTATTATTTGTCTTTTCTACCATAATTTTAGTTTTGTTACAATTTTTTGTTTTTAAATTTTGTATTTGTTTATTTTTAGTGTGAATCATTTTTTGGTAAACTCGTATCTTAGTTTTTAATTTGGTTATTTTTTTTTGAAGTTCTGAATTATTTTGAGTATCTGATAATAAGTTACCTGTAAACAAACATTGAAGTTTATTTGATTCAACTATCTTATAAAATATATTGATCCATTGTTTATTTTTTTAAATAAAATCAAAATTGTTATGTGATTATTTATTTGGCCACTGTAGATATTTTTTTTTTTTGTTATTCAATATAAATGAATCATTAATTTAAATAATTTATTAATTTATTTAAAAATATTTTTTGAATTGATACTAAATTCTCAAACGGTACATTTCTAAAGTAAAAAAAAGAGGTAACTTACATTCAAGTAAATCTTCTGGTTTCATAGAATTTTTGTCAAAATTTAAAGAGCGTGGCATAAATTTTCTTTTATTACATTTTTTATTTACTGAAATTTTAAAAAGCTCTCTACCTGTAAAGTAAAATATTGTACAAGCTATTATAATAGTTAAAATTATTAGTATTGAAGTTAAATTAATAAATTTTACTACCATTATCATTAAGATTTGGGTTTCGAGGGCTCCACCCAGGTTCTTTCCTCGCAAATTGATTTTCAGTATGGTCAATTTTAGCATTTGAGAGACTTTCAAGGTCTGTTTGTTTTTCACTATGATCTAATGTAAATTAATATTGTATCGAATTGTTTAAAATTAAATTAAGTAAAAATTAATAAATCACATATGCATATTTATTTTTTAAACATTTTAATTTCTTTACCAACTAATGATTTTTCAGATGATGCTGCAGTAGTATCAGTAGTTGATTTATTCATATCTGGCGGTTGCCACGATGTTAACACAGGCACTGCCCATTTGTTTAGAATTTTCCTAATTGTAATCAAATAAGTAAGAAATTTTTTAATTTTTTTTCAAATCAAATCAATATTACCGAACTCCGCGTGTATAATTACAATAATCTTCCTTTTGAAAATGTTCTGAACAAATGGTATAATTTTGTATTTTTTGTTTTCCATAATTATAATATTCATTTATTATTTTTTGGTTTTTACACTGATCAAGCCATAGTATGCAGCTAAAGTAATAATATTTCAAAATAATTTTTTAATTAACTTAACTTAATTAACCTAATTTGGTTTTCCGTTAACTAAATCAAGTAATTATGCCATATAGCCATTAGAAGTATTTAAAAAATGCAATGTGTTACTAAAATGTATTTTTTTACGATTCAATTAGGTATCTGATTCACTCATAATGTCATAATTTATTGTTTTAATAAATTATTTATTCTAATTATTCATATTACTGGTTACAGAATAAATAATATTTTTGATCAATTATTTCTATGAAAGTATGAAATGTATAAAATTTTTAAAATCTTAATGAACTACTACAGGTTATATAATTGTATTTGTATACAATCTGTGATACCTCCTTAAAATGGTCAAAAAATCTCGTTACAGATATTTGACTATTATAGTGTACCTAAGAATTAGAATAACTATACACTTACTAATTATCATCTGATGGAAATTTATGAAAACTTAAACCTCGATTTCGTCGGCTGTTATTTGTGCAACTCCAAAACGAACAACTTTTGTGTGAAGGCATTTTATTTTTTATTTTAAATTATTAATTTAATTTATGAAGGCCCATTACATAGAAAAGAGATAAATGCTTTGTATCACATAATTATTACAAACATTTGCTTGTAAAAATAAATGTTTATTTTTGTTAACGAATACTATTTATAGATATTTATATTTATATTATATTTATAGATTCCTTCCAATAAAACAGAGAGCGGGTGTTTTTTTTATTCTGAACGAAGTGATGAATGTATTGATTTTACAATGATGTTTTTTTTTTTGTGTGTATTCGTGTAAAGCATAACTTATCGAAATAATGCTTTATTTTCAAACTTCAGGGGTAGTTTCCTGTAGCAAAGTGAATATCCTCGGTGCATTATAGAGGTCAAAAGTAAAAATTTTCCAGTAGTTTTCAAAAAAAAATTTGTATAAGCACTATTATATTTATTTATTTATTTATTTCATACAGAGTTAACTCCATTTACAAAAAAACACATCAGTATACTAAATTAAAATTAAAATAGCATTACAATTTTTAATATAATATAAATAATAATAAACATTTTTAAAAAAAATGTATAAAAATAATTCGACATATAATAATTAATAACATCAAAATTCTCAATCACAGTCATATCGATAGAACATAATATTATATAATTTAGATACATTAAGTAGCTAAAAGTTGAAAATTTAATATAAGATTTTCCATAAGTTTGGCTTACATTGCTTACAATAATTAGGTATAAAGAACTTAAATTTTGGTGTATTCTGATTTCAGGCTATTAAAACATAAACCACCTTTTTCACCAAGTACTTGAAATTATATCCTAGGCTGGCAAATCATCTCCGACCTCCGTTCAGGATCGCTTTTCGTGTACAATTATGATACCTATCATTAGATTCAAATTTATTTTTTTCACCCATTAGTGAAACCACTATTGACTTTTGATTTTCAAATGGAAACCCATATTTAAAGCGTACTAAATTTATAAGGTTATTTTTTTTTAATTTTATCGTTCGGATTATCATTTTTGTTAATTTTTAGCGAGATATAGCTTTTTAAAATTGGGCGGTCTTCGTATTATTAAAATAATATGAAATTCAGTATTTGATACATAGAGCGCGTCCGAGTATTTTCAGGGGGCTATGTCGTCTACAATTATCATTGTTTGTCCCGTATTGTCATTTATAGTATTTGGTACTGGTGCTGGACTGAAGGATGTTTATATCCCAACATTATGGTACTTCGAATATTTGACATTTTTAGATCACAAAGAAACTTTAAATAGAAGTGGAGTTGACACTTTAGATATCTGTGGTGATGATGAGGTAATTATGTTTTTATATATGTATCTGGTACACATATATTATAGTAACTTTTTTCGATATTATTTATTAGTAATTAGTAATTACTTATTATAGTCTCCCAATGCATTTATCATTGTTTCTTGAAAATGTACGCTGCCTATGCCGTTAAAATAATCCTTAAATATATTCCTAATCATTTTACCTTCTTCTGTTGTATATCTTTGATTATTTTGATTGACATTTAAAAAAGTCTCTTCTCGCCGCCAGTCACCCTCTCTGAATGTTCCATTTTCTAAATTTTCGGTGTCTACACAGTCATTTGTTATATAATTATTTGATTTTTTTCTCAAAAAATTATGCAAAGAGCAACATGCTAGAACAAGTATATCAATGTTCTTTACATCTACCAGTATTGGCTTTTTAAATATTCGAAAACGTGATGATAAAATCCCGAATACATTTTCTACTACTCTTCTAGCACGTGATAGCCTGTAATTAAATATTCTCTTGTCATGAGTTAGATTCTTCTGAGGAAATGGTTTTAAAATATTTTTATTTATTGCAAACGCACTATCGCCTAAGAAAACATGGGGTGCATATATATTTGTATTAGGAAGCAAAGTGGGTTGTGGTAGCATTAGTTCGCCCGATGTTAATTTTTTATAAAATTCTGTATGTTTCAAAACCCCACCATCAGAAACACTCCCATTTATACCAGTATGGACGTACATGAATTCATAATTTGATGTGACGACTGCAAATCAAACTACACTAAACGTTCCCTTGTAGTTATAGTATAAAGAACCAGTTTCTTGTGGTTTATTAATAAGAACATGTTTGCCATCCATTGCGCCGATACAGTTATTAAACTGCCACTTATTTTCAAATTGTTTCGCTGTTTCCATCCATTCATTTTCTGTTGTAGGTATCTGAAACACAAAGTTTAATAAGTGAACCATCAAATCCGTCAGCCATTAAACGACGTGCTACAAATTTTCAGAAGAAACAGGAAAGATTAATCGAATGTGCACAACAATTAATGTCAACAGAAGATGGCCCTGCAGAATCATATGGGAGAGCTATTGGACTACAGCTTAAAGACATGAATAGAACACAGCAGTGTATTGCAGAAAAATTAATATCAGAAGTCATTTTTTTTGGAAAAATGGAAAAGTTAACTTTACAGTCGTCAATAGCATTAAACAGCTATGCTAATTCAGGAAATCATCCATCAGCTTCGCCATCACCTAGTGCATCATCAATGTCTAATTGTTCAGATACTCTGAATATTTTTCCAATAACACATGGAACGATGCCTATTTCTAGTATTTCTACATTAAATGAAATACCAAATGACATTCAACATGCATACAATATGCAAGAATTTTTAACGTTCAAGAATTTGCAATAATAGTAGGTGTATAAAAAGTCAAAGTTTTATTCATATAAAAGATAACTTAATATTTTTAATTGCTTAAAATTAAGGATTTTTTTCTATAAAAATAAGTTTTTTTTCCTACATATCTACTTACTATTTGTTTTTATTATGTTTTACAATTATTTTATTTATTGTTTTGTTTTATAATTTACTTGATCGAGCTGTATTGAGACTGTGTTAAACTGTATACAACTTATTTTATTATACCAGTTACATTCTATTTTAAATTGTTTATACTATTTGTTTTTATTATGTTTTACAATTATTTTATTTATTGTTTTGTTTTATAATTTACTTGATCGAGCTGTATTGAGACTGTGTTAAACTGTATACAACTTATTTTATTATACCATTTAACATTCTATTTTAAATTGTTTATACTTAAAAAGTGGACTTTATGCAAAGAAATACCTATATATTATGTTTTGGTTGTTAAAAACTATTTGACATTGTTTTTTTTTGTTTGTTGAAAGATTTATCTTTCCTATTAATATCTAACAAAGATACAAGTGTAAAGTGTTACTCCTGCTATAGGGAAGTATATATGTAAAGTTAGAAGTATATAGAAAGTATATGTTTAAATTTAAAAAATTGGGAATTCGCTCTGATGTAGTAGGGATGGAATAGACTTCCGTCATACAATAGGTCACTATAATGGATGTGTAAAATTTAAATGCAATAATAGATGATAATTACGGATGATAATTTGTCAGTCTAGAATATATTATTATATTACCTGTATAATGTGGAAGTTTAAATTTTTTACGACTAGAACTTTTTGAATAAAAATAAATATCAAAAATTGTTTGATAATTTATATAATATTTATTGATCTTACCTTTATAAAAGTTCTCAGCACTTTAAAAATAGCATTGCACGTTTCTGGGATTATTTTTGACAGCAACTGTGGTGAAATTGCTGTACTAAATTTTAAATCGGCATAATCTCTACCTGTTGCTAAATACCTAAGTGTGGCCACAAGTCGTTCTTCAGCACTGACTGCTTCTCTCATATGGGTGTTTTGTTTCGAGATCAATGGACTCACTAAATTTAATAATTCATTGAAACAATCGTAATCCATCCTTAAATAATTACGGAAATCATCGCCATCCAGTTCGTTGAGTAAAGTTATGAGGCTGAATTTCTTTCGTTCTATTAGCCATTTTTTGGCCCACATTCTTCTTTTTTTCTTTACATCCTCAAATGTTAAAGATAATGCT
This sequence comes from Melanaphis sacchari, assembly GCF_002803265.2. Lineage (NCBI taxonomy): Eukaryota > Metazoa > Arthropoda > Insecta > Hemiptera > Aphididae > Melanaphis > Melanaphis sacchari. The sequence continues at coordinate 620,940 of NW_020271130.1, read as the reverse complement.
GTAAGAGCAATTCCAATTTTTTGGCGTTTTGTCACCGAAGCCATTGTTTATTTTATTGTAATTTATCTTTATGATCACGTAACTGTGGTTAAACGAAAGCGAATCGTCATGCAGTCGCAGAACACTACTGCACTAGTGAAATTAAAATTCATCTGACCAAGTCGGGTAGAGGTCGTGTCGTCTGTACACAACACCTGATTTTGTCGGGCTATCTGTCGGCCCGACCAGATCATACTGTGTGTAGGGGCCTTAAAATTTGAATTATCTTAAATAAATAATTAAATTTATAAATACCAGGGTCGTCTACAACATCTTCATTATATACCATTTCAGTGGGTTTTGGCATCGTCAAAATAACTGCAGGATATACAGTTTTCAAGTATCTATTCAAATTACCAAATGATCCTGTTGCAACACTCAATATTTTGGAGCAATAACCACATTTCACTGTACCATTTTCCAAATCACGAAAATGATTCCACATGGTACTTCTTGTCCGTGGGGCAATTTTATAAGTTCTTTAATAATAATAAAAATGGAATTTAATTTTTACAAATTTGTATATTACAATAAATTATATTGATTTATTAAAAAGTTAATTAAATTAATTAATTTAGAAATTAGTTTTAAAAACTTACCTTTACAGAATAATTTAATTTTTAAATTAATAAATTTAATTTAAATAAATTTCTATATTTAACTTAAAAAAATAATATTTGAAAATCACTATTTTTTGAATAAAAATAAAAATATGTACATTTAATCATTTTAGAAGGAGAAATGCTAATGAGCTTTTTTATTTAAATGGAATTGTTATAATAAGGACAATATAAGACAATATAAGACATGTTAAAACATTTACTATACAAGTTACAGACATGACAGAACTTACCAAATATTGTAATATTGCTTCAATAAATATATTATATAGCTTATATTTTTTAAAACCATTTTTATAAATTGAATAAAGCTTTCATGGATTGTATTCATATTGTTTAGACTAATTATTCAATACATTCACTTATAATTTATTATAATATTATAACAGTTTTAGCTTTTAGTTACTACTTAGATGCCTTATATTTAAACTATTCTAAATGTAAATTAATACATTATTGTAGTTATGAGCTTGTATTGATATTAATGGATTATGATTAGTTGTTTCCATTTATGTTACATATACCTAATATCCATTTTTTTTTCTGAGGCTTAATTGCTCAAGGAGACACAATGCATCGATTTTACCCTGGATCAAATTTATGATCAGCATTTAGACACTAGTGAGACATGAATTACTGTTTTTTAAATTTATATTTATAGGTAGTAGGTAGGTACCTACTGTAAGTTTTGAGAGTATAAATATAAGATATTATTATGGCGTTATGGTAAAATCACAGATAAAAGAAACAATAATTATGAACAAATTTATTATTTGTCTTATACAAATGGTCGAGAACCATTGTTCAATAGAGCAGAGATTTCAAGCACCCATAACTGGTTAAGAGGATGTCAGCGCACTATTTGTTTTCTCTTTGGTCCACGCGCAACATAGACAAAACGGATTTACGCAGAATCATTTTTTCTATGTTTTTAAGTAATCTTAGAGTAAAATCACCCATTACAAAAAAGATAAAGAACAATATTTTTGAGGGAATGACATATCGATTTGTCTAAATATTTTCTCAAAACAATTTAAACATCATTTAAATGTACAATATTTTTTTTGTTTATTTTGAAAGTCGAATACAAAGTCAAATTTCAATAAAATATAAGATCAATATGACATTCCCTCAAAAATATTATTCTCTATCTTTTTTGTAATGGGTGATTTTACTCTAAGATTACTTTAAAACACAGAAAAAATTATTCTACGTAAATGTAGTTTGTCCATATCACGCGTGGGCCAGAGAGAGAAAATAAATGGTGCGCTGACATCAGTGACATCCTTAATAAGTCTTAAAAATATCTTAATAATAATGTTGAGAATCTATAATCATTAGTTAGTAGAATCAAATTGTCATTGTACTAATGATCATTAATTAATTAATATCAGTGATGAATGAACTATTGAATAATTCATACAAGTAAATTAAATAAACTAAAGAATAGTTCAATTGAACTATTCACTCGGATGAACTATGAACTAATGAACTTTTCACTCAAATAAACTAGATTTTCCATCTCTAGAATCAATAGACTAAGTAGTACCGTAAAAGTGGGTGACTTGAGACAACTTCGGACATATTAGGTGACTCCGGATAATAATGATGTAGTTTGATAAATAATTTATTATTGGTGTGATAAGCACTTGAATTTGGTTTTTATCACATAATTATAATTGTGACGTTATATTCGGTTATGTGTAACGCAACGGAGCGCTGTTACTATTGATAAGTGGCTCATACATGAACAACAGAAGAACAGATTAGAAATAGTTCGTTGTTACAAGCATTTGTTGACATTCTACAGGATGTTCGTTTGGAAGATAAAATCGTAGGAAAGAAGCCAAGAGGAAAGAAAGTTGCAGTTGAGCCAGAAAAAAGTGTCGGAGTTGAGGATTTTGAAATTACAGCTGAAGATGCTGAGGATAGTGAGGAAGATATAGATGATTCCGAATTCGATGAAAACGTACTAATTAATTATGAAAATCAACCGTCAACTAGTGGTAGGTACTCAACGAATTTAAAATTCAGAATCAAACTACATTAATAGTCACTGACAATGCAGTAAATTTTGTCAAAAGTTTCAGGTAATTATCCTTTTTTAATAGGTAATAATTAACCTAGGTTCTGATCAAACTTAATTTTGAGTTCAAAAAAAAAAATCTAATAATCGTTAATTCATACTTAAGCTTATAAATCATTTAAAAATATTGTATATTTGTATGTATGCTAGAGTAACTCATTTATACTAAATAGGTGTTGACAAGTAAGAAACAATTTTGTATCTACACTATTTAAATAATGTATTTAATTAAATTTTCATCATTAAATACTATGCAATATGTGCAATAATACTTGTATAGTTCTATATCTTTATAATAAGTATTTAAAAATAACATTCAAGTGTTTTTTCTTTTGAATATTTTAGTATTTATATTTCTCTAAAATAGTTTTCTTGTAATTTAAAATAATAATTTATATATGTATATTTATATAATAAAATAAAAGCAATTATAATTACTTAATGATTCATTAATAGCAGTAAGCAGAGATATGTGACAAAACTATCAAAATTGATAGATAGGTAGATAATAATGTAATAATGTTTGAGATACTTTGATAATTTAAATAAATAATATGTATTACATTAGTATCTATATAATTTATAATTGTACTTAGGTATATCATTAAATCTTAAATATATAATATGCCAACATTGCCATTTGCAAATATAGAATTTAAATACATTCCTATAAGTATTTATAAAGTAATTAAAGTTTATTAATTTGTAGATCACTTACCTTTTATATTCTATAATATCGAGCAGTAAACAATTATTAATATAGAAATGCTGCAACTTTTTAGAAAATACTAAATAATACATTTAGTTGTAATAATTATACTCACAACTTAAAAATTAAAATATTAATTTTTTTTAGTAAATTTAAGAAAAACAAAATATTTTTATTTTTTAGAGTATACAGTAATGATAATGATTCTGATCTAAGTGAAGACATTAAAATAACTGAGGAAAATGAAGTCTCTATAGAAATCACAAATACTCTAGATAGTCTAAATGGTGAACCATCTAATGTTGATAACCTTATAACTATATCATTACCTCCTCAGTTGATACAAAAGATGCTGAAAAAGACCTTGTGTATAGGATTATTTGTCAAAAAGTATTTAAAAAGTGAGTGCCAATTAATTTTTAACAAAGAAAATCAATCTACTTTAAGTGCAGATATCATAAAAATCATCTTAGCCGATATCTCATTACACCTAATGCCACAAGGTATTACCTAATTTTTTTAAATAATATTATTATCCATTAAAAGAAAAAAAATGATTTATTAAAAATGTGTTATATAGTTATATCTTATGTTTAGATGGAATTAATATTATGATGCGATGAAATATATTGTTGAAAATATTGATAAGATGGAAAATGTGTATAATGATTTACAATTGCTTACCATTTCAGGACCTCGGGAAGTCTTTATTTTTACAAGAATAAAATAGTAAATTTTATATTTATAGATATGTATATTTAATATTTATTTTAATAATTTTAATAATTGCCTTATATTTTAGGTCATGAAATTTATATCTAGAGCATTAGATATATTGTAGGGTGATAAAAATGTATCCTTAGAATATTTGCTCCCTACTATAAATGCAGTATATAAATCATTAAACAATATGAAAAAAAATAATAGTTTTCTGTAGACCATTAGTTATTGCATTTAAAAAAGGATTAAATAAAAGGTAATATTTCTGATTTAATTGATGAATTATTGAAATAGAAAAAATTTTAATTTGTAGAATATTGCCTATCCTGTTATATTATTTATAATCAATGGTACAACTTAATTATTTTTTTTTAAAGCATTTAATCAAAAATAAATTATATATTGTTGTATAAAATATAAATTATATATAAAATTAAAATAGTGAAAATGTTAATCATAATAAAAAAACATATAAAACGCACAGAGATTATTAATATCATAATTTATTTAATTTTATTTTACATCTAATTAAACACAAATAATGTCATGAACATTTTTTTTTTATTAGATTTATGAGATATATGGAGTCAAAGACGTGTCAAGTGGTTTCCTGTATAGTACTAAAATTTAAACTTAATTGGGCTGTAGAAATCATAATTGATAACACATTAATAAATTCTCAAGAAAATATTCAGTTAACATCTAACCCAACATCTATAGAACACCATAATAGTGATATTGAAGATGATTTTTTTTTAATTTTGAGGAAAATAATGTTTCAAATTCAAATAATGATTTTAAACTTTTTGTTGACAATTATTTGTCTAATAAAAATATTAAATTTCCCACAGAATTACCAAAATATATATAAAATATAATACTGCTGTCCCTTCATCTGCACATGTTGAGCAGCTTTTTAGTGCTGAAGGACAGTTACTAAACAAGAAAAGAGGATCAATGGCAGATCAAAATTTTGAAATGACACTATTATTGAAATTTAATAAATATTTTTAATAAACTAGCTATACATATGTAATAAGTTATAAGAAAAAATGTAGTAGTTTTTTTTTAATACCTCATTTTTAAATTTTTGAGTTATTTATTTTTGTATTGTAAAGGTTAAACAATAAAGTAAGCACATTTCTACTCAAATTTAAATCAACCCAGACTCAGAATGAAATATAAATAATTATAAAATTATAAAGCTCTACAACAGGTTTTTAATTATATAAATAATAATATAAGCATCTATATTTATAGATATTAATTACTATAAAAGTGGATTTCACTTTTTTAAAACCTTTTCAATGTTTTTTTTTTCATTAACTTAACTTATTAATTGAAGTTAAGTTAAACTAACAAATTTTGTTAATTTAACTTTTAACTTAATTGATGTATTAAAAAAATTATTAACTTAACTTTCAATATAATTGAACAAAAAATGCTTAACTTAACTGAGTTAAAAAAAATCATTAACTTGCCTAGCCTTGTTAACAAACCTAAGCTAACCTATTGATTCAAAAATGTTATCATCTTCGTAAAAATGTAACTTCAGATCTAATTAAATTATCTAATTTTGATATAGTACGGTCTTTTGCATTAGACTATATGCATTTGGTTTTATTAGGTAATACGTAAGCTAGTCCATTTATAGATTTATATAAGACCTATAACTGTGTACAATTGCATAATAAAAAAATGCTAGAGATAACTGAAATTTTATTAAGTCTTAAACCTTATATACCAAAAATATAACTTGTCAGGAAACCTAGACTTGTTGAAGAAATTTGTCGTTGGAAGGCCACAAAGTTGCGTCAATGTTTATTATACACTGGTTGAATAGTTCTAAAAGATATATTATCTGAAGAATGTTATGATAATTTTATTTAAGTGCTAATCTATTTCCCATAATATCTACAGATTATTACATATTGTAAACAATTATGAACATTTTGGACCACTTAATGGTTGTAATTGCTTCCCATTTGAAAATTACATGTAGTTTTTAAAATCAACACCTCATAAACATAACAAACCATTACAGCAGATGGTACTCTCATATAATGAAGAATTTTCCAATAATGAATTTACTGTTACTTCAACACCTAAATCACCTTAGATACACTAAGACTCATAATCAAGGTCCAATGTTGGAAAATATAACTTATAATCCTCAATTTGTGTCATTAAAATTAAGAAACTTCACTCTAAATATTAATAAATTAGCTGACAGTTTTATTTTCATAAAATAAAATAAAATTTTTAAAGTTATAAATATTGCTCATTCTTGTATAACTAAAGAACCTTTAATAATTGGATATACATTTCTTAAAAAAGAAGCACTATATGATAGCCTGATAAAATCTTCAAAATTGGATATATATATTTTTAAAGATATTCAAATGATCAATTAAACATTTGGAAAATAAAGGAAAAAATGCATAAGTTAATGGTTTTAATGCTTAAAAACAGAAATATTGCAATACCTATAATCCATTCTGTTTAAAAATGTAATAATAATTACATTTGTACTTTGTGTATATATGTATCAAATATGGTAAATTTTATATATTATACTAAAATATTTATATCAAGCTTAAAGTAAGCAAATTTGTCTATAAAACATTTATAGCTAATATACCTAAATTAAAATTAATTTCTTTAATTTCACAAAAATTTGATCGATTGTAATTTTTAACAAAGATAATAGTGTGGCTGCAGTAACTAGTCATTGATGCAAATATGGTCAATGTGCTTAACCTAGAAGATATATTAAAATTAAAAATAAATTACAGTTGTTAGATTACAAACATTATATTAATTAACACAGTATTCATTCATAAAATACCTAATAAGAATTATAAATAATACCTGCGTGTATTATAGAAATATTTTTTATTATTATTAAATCATATTGTATGACAATAAAATCCACTTATGAAAAATGTAATGTTTCATTAATTTTTATTAACAAAGTAAATTAAAGATACCCGTAATTTTGAAGATTTAGATAAAAACACGTTTATTTCAACAAATTGTGACTAAGTATTTTATAGTTTTAACTGTTTTAAGTCATTAAAAAAATATACTTTTATTTTTAATCACTGTTATTTTTTAAGTTCTTACTTTTTTTAATTACAGCATGCATTTTTAATGGTATACTCGAAGTCTCAAAAGTAGATTATTTAATATTAAAATGATATATAAAATCTAATTTTTGAATGAGTAGCTTATGAGTTGAAAATATTCAAAGTTTTGATAAGCGATATGGAGTGGCACAAGGATACCTACTCCTTCAAAACATCGATCTACTACTCCACACATACAAACTTTAAATGCTTATTAATTAAATCATAAACTATTCATTCAAAATTTCGATTTTGTTGTTAATCAGGATAAAGCAAATTTATGAAATTGGACTGAAGTGTTCTTTTTCCAAAAAAAAAAAATTAGTTAAATTTCTTATTATAGAAATATAAACCTTACTATTTCTAAGCTCAACACTTGAGGAGACTGATGGCTCGTACTTAAAAAATTAAAAAAAAATTGACTTACCTACTTCAACATCCTATACTCAGCTGCCGGACGGCCATAATTTACACTTATCGTGTTTAAAAACACTATAGGACGATAGTAGATGACATAGGAATGCACTCATATCTCTTTCAAAAATTACTTAATAAAAGTTATTCTTCAGAATGCCAACATTTAGGTGCAAAAAAATGACCAACTTTTCCTTTTAAACAGTACCATGGCATATTCTATATTATAAAAATAATTTGTATTTAAATAATGTAATTAATAAGGAATAACTTGGCCTCTTAGGTAACAAATTAATATTACTTTATTTTTTATTTTATTTTTGCCTTGCTAGTAAATTAATCTGGCTATAGCTTTACGAATAATATGTTGGTCTTCTATGGATTAATTATTATTTTATCCAAAAGTTCTTTAAAACTACTATGATTTGAACACCACCATTCGGTACAATTATAAATTTTTATAAAAAAAAATAAATATACTTCAAAATAACACTATAATTGTCAATTACTATGTCTTCTTCTGATATGAGAACCTCAGTTTTACTTCTATATTTTCATCTTGATTTGCTAAATAAGAAATTTTCATTTTACAATACACTAATTTTTCTTAAAATGTCACCTTACATGACATTAACTAAATGTTCCGTTTGAACCGTTCCCAAGTTAACGTCGTCGTGTGATAGGTTGTCTATCGTGCCCCTTTAGTCAATTGTCAAGTTGCCTAACCCGAAAATTTTCAGGTGTTTTTCTTTTATTCTTTTTTTGTCAATTATTCTCGGTTCTAACCTAATGAGTGTGGTCCTTCGATTTTTAGTAACGTTTGCGCTTATAATAGTACTGCTTATGATAAATGGATTCATATCTTTTCTACCTCAACTAAAACTAATTGGATTGTAAAAACACATTACCGAATGAAATTAATTATACATGATATAGAAAAGATTATGTATGACAACATCCTACAAAAAAAAAAAAAAAAATAAAAAATAAAAAATTATAATTAGAAATAAAAACTGCCAAGATTTTATAAAAATAGTTATAAAAAAAATGAAATGCATGTCAGAAGGACAGATCTTATCTAAGAGAAGGACTAAATTCTTAAGTACAACTAAGTTCTTAATTTTTGTGTGTTTTAGTGTTGAATTATTAGATTATGTATTTATTCATTTTTTACAGTAAAATTTAACACATTTCACATAAAACTGTTCTATTTTGATATTTATTTTCATATTGCACAAAAAAAATTTGTAATACATATAACAAATTTGCGTATCATAGGAGGTTAAATCAAACATACTTATCAAAGTACACAAACAAATTTTATTATGCATATAATTGATATATATATATACATCAAAGTTATTTTACATTAATACTATATTACCATTATTTGAAATAATTTTTTTTTCACACGTGGATTTCAGACGACACGCACAACGCGATTAAGGACTGTACGTACACAAAAAACGCGAAAAAGGAAGTACAAAGAGTGAAAAATCGGAGAAAAACGTCGGTTATATTTTCTAAACGCTACGGACTGAATCACAAATGTACGGTTTGCAAAAGACACACTCTATGCGATTACGGACGGTATGGATGGAAAAACACGAAGCAGCTTCGAAAAAAGAGAAAAATGTCGAACGGTCCATCGGTCGGCAGCCGTATTTTCTGAACTCGAATGCGACCGCTAGCTACAGACCGAATTGACGTACGGATCGCAAAAGACATGCTTTACGAAACGCGGCCAAAAATGGTCAGGAAGGCTTGAAAATCGAAAAATTTTCAACAATACTAATAATAATAATAACGAAAACAGGTTGCCGGAGAGTACAGGAGATAAAAAAAAAAAAACTCTAATTTTTTGATTGACAAAAATTTTAAATTTAAAACTCATTTTTTGCGACGCCATTGACGATCAACGCCCAATATAATTCACATTTTATAATACAAGAAAAGATTACTGACAATAAATCGAATAATTTAACCATAACTTTTTTTTTTAAAATCGTGGAATAAACAGTTAATTATTTCAAAAATTATCCCTCATAGTAATAGTTGAGCATATTCGAGAAGGCCGCACTCGTTTGATGCGTGTTCTTTGTTCACAATAAAGCGAAAGGGGATGACAGCAGCGACAACAACGCTTCACTATCGAGATTCATGACAACCCACTACCACCCCGCATTCACTCCCACCATTGTTGTGTTCCATGCTCACACATACTATTACATGTAGCTCCGTAGTTAACCTCTTCTTATTGACAACACTGTACATTCCACCAGCAGCTGTTGTATATGGTGTATCGTTCATGATTCGTCCGCAAACGCCGCGCTGTTCGTTCAGTCGATCACCTGTTGCTCATCGGATTGTTACTTTGTGTGTATCTGTGTTACGTTCGCGCCGTTTAATATTTATCACAAAAACAACGTTACCATTTTAATAATCCGAAGTGTCACCATTTTTTTTACAAAAACATTTTTGTGATGACAAGGGTGTTTAATTTTATTGACTTTGAGTTTATTCAGTTTTAAATTTTATATTTACAAAGTGCACATTATTATTAACGACTTGCAACATGTTGGATGTTTTTGGATCCTTAAAGGTGTTGCTGAAAATCGACGATGTATATATCGATAACGTTGTTTTTCGATTGCACTACAGAGCGACCGCTGTTATCCTGTTAGCGTGCTCGATTCTCGTAACATACAGACAGTACTTTGGCGATCCGATTGATTGTATAGTCGATGATATACCAAGCAAAGTTATAGACACATACTGTTGGATATACTCGACGTTCACCATCCCTAAGTGGAATAAAGGAAAAATTGGCAAAGACGTGCACCCGGGTGTCTCAACTTACGACGATAGTGCTGATACAGTCAAGTATCATAGATATTATCAATGGGTTTGTTTTGTGTTGTTCTTCCAAGCCATGTTCTTCTACGCACCCAGGTACTTGTGGAAGGTATGGGAGGCTGGACGCATGAGAGCACTGGTTCTAGATCTCAACTGTCCAATCGACTTCGATCCTGAACATAAGGAATCATTAATTAACTACTTTGTCAAAAACCTACACATGCAAAATGTCTATGCTATCAGGTATTTCCTCTGCGAATTCCTTAACTTGTGCAACGTCCTACTACAGATGTATTTTATAGACTACATTCTTGAAGGTGAGTTTAGTAGATATGGCTATGAAGTGTTAAGAATGACTGAAATGAAACCGGAAGATCGTACGGATGTAATGTCTCGAGTGTTTCCTAAAGTCACCAAATGTATATTCAAAAAATATGGTCCATCTGGTTCTATTCAGACGTTTGATGGTTTGTGTTTATTGCCGCTAAATATTCTTAACGAAAAAATTTTTGTATTCCTTTGGTTCTGGTTCTGGTTTATTGCCATTATTAGTGTATTAAATACTGTGTATCGTACAGTTATCATTTTGATACCCGTTTTCCGTTTACTTTTATTGAAATCAATAACTGATCACACTTCTCATGACAAATTAAAAACTTTAAGTCAGAAGTTTTGGATAGGAGATTGGTTTGTTTTTTATCAATTAGGCAAAAACACTAGTCCTGTGATTTTCAAGGAAATAATATTAGATTTGACCATGAAGTTTGAGGAAAAGGATAATGTGTAAATTTGATTAAAAATCTAAGACTATTTAAAATTTAAGAACCTACTAAATCAAACAAAACCAATTTTTAACAATTAAAATATATTTCAGATAACAAATATGTGAAATTATTTATGGTAGATAGATATTCAAAATTAATTTTCAATTGAGCTTATTAAAAGATAAGGTTTTTACTCTTAAAATAAATAATATTTTATTTACATCATCAACTTAAAGATTTTTACAATATTAGTTCTACTATAAAGTATTAGTTTAATAATATTGTTTATTCTTCACTGATTTTATTACAAATTTTTTTCTCAGATGAATTTCTAAAAGATGAAATACTATTCTTTAATAAATTATTATTTAAATTAATTTAATTATTCAAGAATATTTTATGTTTAATAGTTAATAAGCAATTGATCATTCCCATTTGTCTTAAAATATTTTATTTTTTATGTATAAGTGATATTTTTGTATGGAATCATATCTTAGAATGATTTTATTTTGATATATTAATGCAATAATTAAAAATTAGAAAAAAAAAATAATGATTTTTATTTAACATAATTATTGGTTTCATTCTCATCCTTTTAAAATGTAAAGATTATACGTAGAATTTTTATAAGTTTTGTTTGCATTATAATAACTTATAAAGAATTACTTAATTTATAAATTAATTATTTATATACTTCATAATTTTACTACATAAAATGTAATGTAAATAACTGTTAAATAATAGTTAATAAAAGAATTGTGTATTGATATTATGTCAATTATTTTTATTAAAATAAAATGTTAATTTTTGATTCAAAAAATATTATGTATTGAGTTTAAGGAATTAGTAATATGATAATTAAGAATTTAATAATTTTTGGAAAATAAATATTTCTATTTAAGTATGTTAATTTTTTTTTTAAAGCTTACATTTTTAGTAACGACAGTTTATTTTTTTTTTTTTAAATAAATAACAATTTATTTTAAAATCTTTAATTAGCAAAATTTAAGAAAACTTTTTTATATTTTATAAGTTCTAAAAAATTAGTATAAATATGTATGTAAAAGTTGGGCAGTAATAAACAAGTATAACATGCCAATAAATACTGTGCTATACATATTATTACATTTTAAATTAGCAATATCAATTATTTATATTTTAAATATGTATTTTTACAATTAAGTTAAAAGAATTTTTTAAATGTATATTTTTACAGTTAAGTTTTCTAAACATTATTTAAATATGTATTTTTACAATTATTTTTTACAAGAATCGGTTAAATATGTAATTTTTCAATTAACTTTTTTAAGTATCTTTATGTATAACATATTATTATTATTATATTATAAAAATAATATTAGTTTTATTATTGTATATCTTGACAATCATTAACTTACTTTTAAAATTAATTATCCAACAAATTTATATTGATATATAACTTTGCAAAAACCACTTGTTTAAAATAATACAATTAAATTTAAATGTATATACACATTTACATCGCATACCACTTCCATGTCAATTCAGTCCAAATTATACTGCCATTATAATAATTAGGGCCTGGATTTGTATGCTCTAAAATCCTTAAAAATATGCACTATAAAATAAAAAATATGCAAAAAAATCGATTAAAGTCTTTTATTTCATTAAATATAAAAATAAATAAAATCCAATGAAAGTTACGCACACTCTAATCATGACAAACACGACTATTATATGATTCACTAAAACCTACTCATAAAGATAACTACTTGTCTCGATGGGTTTTAGATAAGATAATAAAACGACTTCGCCAAATTACATGGACATAACTATGTTATTTTATTTAAAATAAGCAAAAATATCTAAAATAAAACTTTATATTTCGGATCTATTGACAACAAATCAAACTTAAAGCTTACCTAGTTATTTTTTAGCCTGTTTAGAAAAAACATGCAAATGCATATAAATCCTGGCCCTAATAATAATACTGATAAATTAATATTATATTATATTGTGTTGTTCAAGACAATAAAAACAATTATTTTAAATTAAATTAAGTTGGTGTTTTATTTATTGATATCAGTTTAATTTATACATTAATTATAAACATACTTATAACAAACTATACATTTACATTGTGATAGAAAAGTCACTCTATTAGTGATAACTGGTTACATTCAAGTTATACTAAAATTATGTGTCTAGTTTCAAGATACTTCAGACATTTTTGAACGATTCAGTTATAATAATTTAGATGTAGCTAAGGGAGAAATTTTTAAAAATTAAAAATAAAAGGTTTTATACAACAATTAGTTATGTAAAATATTTTACATGTCTGTAAACATGTAATATTTTTTGAAAAATAATTAAGACAGTCATAAACTATAATTATATTAATTTTTTATAGATTTAAATATTTCTCGTCAAAAATCATAAGATATTGAAGTCAGATTAAATCCAAGCTTTAATTGGTTTAATATTTTAAATAATTTAGTGTATATTTCATCTTATTTACATTTTCTAAAGTTTCAGCAAGTATCACAAGAGCTTGAGAAAAAAGAAAACAAATATGTTTTGAGTGAGAAAATGTTGAACAATTTATTAACTAGTAAAATAAATTTCATCCTTTACTCTCACTAATTAACTTCAAAGTTCCAGAATTTAATAGGTACCTATTCCCAAGTTTTCAATTTTCATATCAATATTTAATAAATGAATATTTCAACATTTAAAAATTACATTAGATATATATGTAGATTTATCTTTTATTTAATGTTAGGTACAGTAAACATTTTAACAAATTATACTATTTTTTAAATTAATGTAGAGCAGTAGAGTCACACTTATCCAGACATTTAGTTAATGTGGGTCAACATGAAGAACTAAAAATAAATTATCAAATACATAAAAAAATAAAAATAATTTTAAAATTAAGTATTAGTGCTACAAATGAACTATATAAAGTAAAACATTTTCAAAAAATAAGTATCAGTTAAGTGTACAACATTTGAGGGTAAAAATATGCTATATGCACTTTTACTATTCTTGTTAAATGCCTACATTTTACAAGTCTATTCAATATAATTTGTAAGTATTTTCATCATATTATTTATTAATTAAAACTGAATTTATATCTATTTGTATTAAAACATTTAAAATATGTTAATATTTTGTAGTATAAATTGATGAATTATTCCCAAAATATTGTCACCAAAAAATACATGTACATCATAATCAAAAAAAAAAATTTTATATAATGTTGTAAGAAATTTACAATAATATATTTTTTAAGAACTTTTTTCGTCTATTGTAAAAATATTGTAAAATTTGCTATAAGTATCTTTAAAAATCCTTTCATTTTATCTGGAACTTTTTGCATTTATTTTAAATATATTTCTTATTTCTTATTATAATTTATAACAAATAATACTTATATTAATATTACTTTTTGCAATGCAATTTAAAATAAGTTCTTTAGCTTCCTTTACAATATCTAGTATAAAGCCATTGCTACTGCAAGATTTCTCTTTACCATATTAAAAGCCAATTAAAAAACATCTTGAATTGATGAACTAATGTACTATTAATAATAATGTATGCTAATATAGGCCAAAACGTTAATTACTTCTTGTCAAAGATATTCCATTGATATGTATGACCTTAATATCATTAATATTTGTTTGAGTATATTTTAAAATTCCATTTTTTAGACCAAAATGGTGATAATGTCCCGATTCAACAATACAAATTTCCTAAGAAATATGAGATGGTATTTAAACAATGTTCTAACTTCTTTAAGCCCTTTAATAGACCATTAACTTCACCATGAAAATTTAATACTTTACAGTCTAATTAGCAAAGAACTTAATAGAAAAATGCAGTGATGATAAATTTAATATTGATTATGATATTACAAATTTAATGACTAAAATGGTAAAATAGATAGTAATTTATCAACAGAACCTTTAAACACTATTGGCAATACATTAAAAATATTAATTACTGCAGACATGTTTTTATATACAATTCTACTTTCCATTGGCATATTTGTTTGTCTATAAGAAATATTTTTAACTAATTCATAGCTACAATATATTTCCTCAAGATTTATTCCTTGACTAATCTTTCTCCTTTAAGATCTACCACTTTTAATAATTTTAACAAATAACTAATATGCTCACAATTAGATTAAATAAGTACCTACTACAGAAATTGAAAAATATTATGATTAACATTTTTTCTTATTAAAATGTACATAATAATTTACACTACCCCTTGGGTGTCACTTTATTATATAAATACATTTATAAAACTCAAACCTTCACAAACCATTTTCTCAGAAGATTTTTTAAATTGTTGTTCATTTTTATCAGTATCAAGAAAAAATGTATATATTCTAATTTTGTTTAACCATTTGAAAATTCCAAGTATAGAGAATGCCTTCTTACACTTTTATATACATAATCCTATTTCAATATTAATATATTTTAAATGGTAAATGATTACTATTTACTAATTTAAGTATAAATATGAATCACACGATAAAAGTATTATACAAATTTAATAATATAACTAATGAAAGATGTACATTAATTACTTATTTTTCTCTAAATGATAGATATAATTTCAAATATAAAGTAAGTAAAAAACAAAGAGGTAAAGCAACCACCTTGAAAAATATAATAACTCAACTACAATTGACATTACAACAGACAATAAAACTGTAAAACAATTTTTTTTTTTTGTTTATTAAATGTTTTATTCAATCTGTTACAAAAAGAACAATAAGAACAATTGAGGAAGTATTAGAAAGTAGTAGAAAAAAATAAAAATAAAAATAAAATAACAAGAAAGGTATAAGTATTTAACAGAGCGTAAAGGCGTAAGGTAAATGTTTTTCAGATGAAATCGTTTTTTTATTTTTAATAATAAATTGCCACACATATAATTTGTCATACTGCTTACAGCTACATTTTAACATCTATGTAGGTAGGTACATAATCTGTACCCAAGCTTTGTTCATTTCATTGCAAATTTAGTTACCTATAAAAATTTAAATACCTAACGAATTTCTTAACTAAGGATGTATAACATACTAGGTACTAGATTTAAAATGAAAATATGATACAAAACGGTACCTACGCTATCACACCATATATACTATAGTTCATTTTTTTCTATACAAATATAATACCTACCTAAAAAGTATAATTTTCTATATTATTGACCAAGTATAGGTAACTAAAACTGAATATAAAATTAATTAACATAATATAATATTTTGGTTTTTTATAAACAATAAATTCCGTTCTCTGGTTGTCTTAAAAATAAGTAGCTGAGTGGCTGCGTGAAATAATATATTTGATTTTATATTTATGTTAATAATTATACTTTGATAAATAATAATTACCTAGTATATTATATTATAATGTTGTATATTACAATAATATATTACTTAGTATGAACAATGATTGTGCAAGGTAGCTGCGGTGCAACGGTCGATATAACATGGTGAATTGCACGTCATTTATTATTATAAAATCATGTTTTCGTGGCATCTATCTAATAAATAAGTTACATCATATTATTGGCGGCGGTGGCAGATGGCAGTAGAAGCTATAATGTTGTACAAAGATTTTCATCGTATGATTGGGGCGGCAGCGACGACCGTAGTGGCTAAATCATAGATTTCTATATAATATTTCTATATTATACAGAAGTGTGTAGGCTAAAGAGTATGTGATGGTTGTTATCGCACAATAATTCGTGCAACGTATTAACAATAGCTCGACACGGCAGCATTGGTCTATTTATAATAATATTATATTTTAATTATTATTATCAACATATAGATTACAAAATATATAATATTTTTATTTAATCTTACTAAAAAACTTAATTTGATTACTACTCAAACTAAGTGGGGGTAAGGGCACCAATACTTCTATCGCCGGCTCTGGTTGTGGCAGTTATACGATATAACTTATACCCACTGCCTACCCTTTTAAGTGCGGCTGTTGAGTTCTTTATCTAACCAATGGTTAGATTTTAAGACGGGCGACGGAGTAGACGGGAAGTATATATTAAGTATATTATAATGTAGTTATATTATAATACATACTTCAGATTTTATAATGACGATAGCATTGTCATCGAAAGATCATTTAATAAGATGTGGTGCCTATACCTCGCTTTATTGCAATTATTATTTTCCCGAAAATATAATAATTATATTCCTTTCTTCGTACTAGCAATAATATAGTTGTGTTGTAACCTATATGGCCGCGCGCACATTGGATGCGTTTTCGTACGAATTTGATTCGTGCGAACTTGTACGTACACGCACGAACGATCCCGACCTATCAAATACTATGTGAGCGCGCAGACTGGGTGCGATTTGTTCGTACGCAGACGTACGTGTAACTTTGACGTACGAAAACAATCCGAACTTGTCCGGATTTCATTAACGTTCGTACGCCGGCAATGGATAAATTAATAAATTAAATAAAATGGATAACGAAAAATTTATTAATTTAATTTACCAACATATGTGTTTGTGGGATCAAAGCGATTCAAGGTATCACTTACGTGACCTTCATCGCAAGGCATGGCGAGAAATATCCGAAGAAATGGAAATACCTGGTAAATACAATTTATTAAATTTATTTAATACTAAATCTTTTAATAATATTAGATAATACTAATTTATTAGATTTTACTAAATACTATACAATTTATTAAAATATATTGTTTATTACGTTGATTTATGATAAACAGATGGAGTATATGATAATTAATTATTAAATGTACCTATTTTGATAAAAATAGTTTTTAAGTGTTTCCCTGACATACCGAGCTCTCGATGCGCTTCTATTCTCTCCTGCAGTCATGAATCTATTTCTGTTCTCATTTAGTGGTCGCCGTATTTCCGTAGATAAATCATGAATACCTTCCTTATCAATTATAATATTATGAAGTAAACATATACACTTTATTATGACATCCGCACGGTCGGGATTTACCTCAATTGCTTTTAATAACAATCGCCACTTGCTACTCAAAATACCAAAGGCACACTCAACAACTTGCCTTGCATTTGTTAAGCGTTTGTTAAATATTTCTTCTTCTGGGCCCAAATTTTTTTGCGGATAAGGGCGCATTAGATATGTTTTTAACGGGTAAGCCTCATCACCAACTAAGAAGTGAGGCAAAGCTATGTTACTTCCAGGTAATACTTTTTCTTGGTTTGCGTTGAGAGCACCATTTTCCAATTGTTGTGAAAGATTTGAATGCGAAAATATTCCACCGTCACTCTCTTTACCATAGGCTCCCACATCTATAGCAAGAAATCTATAGTTTGCATCCACAACAGCTTGCAATACAATTGAGAAAAAGCACTTATAATTACGGAACACGCTACCAGAATGCACTGGTGCGTTAATCCGTATATGTTTACCATCAATGCTACCAGAGCAATTAGGAAATCCCCATTTGGTCCAAAAATCATTAGTAATATTGTCCATATCTTCGCTTGATGGAAACTTCATATGAATGGCAGAAAGATTTTCCCAAATAGCTTTACATGTTTCATGTGTAATACAACCAATGGTATTGTCTGAAATCCTAAATGAATATGCCAGAGCTCTGAACGATGAACCTGTGGCTAAAAACCTGAAATAATAAACATTTTAGATTCCGAGTGAAGGGCTGGGAAAAAATTAGAAAATTCAAATTTGGGGGCTGGGGAAATGGACCACGAGGAATGTATTGATTTTACAAGTATGTATTTTTAATTTCAGTTGATGAGCTAAAAAAAAAGTGGCGAGGATTACGAGACACTTTCGGGAAAGAACTTAAAAAAGTCAACAGCAAAAAATCTGGTCAAGCAGCTGTTTCAGAAACTGACTCCAGATGGCCTTATTTTAAGAATCTGTTGTTTCTTCGAGGTACAATGTCTCGAAGGGATCTTAAAAGTAGCGTTCCCGATAACAGTGACTTATCTGATGAGGAGGTATTGACACAAACAAGTAAAAGTTCAAACTATACGGCTTCGTCATCCCACTGTCAATCGCCGGAAGTAAATAACGAACAAACTCCAAAGAAAACATTTAAATCTCCATTAAAAAAAAAAATTAAAAGGAGTCAGGCAGATGATATTGATACAAGACTATTGCAAATTGAAGAAGAAAAGTTAAAATGCTTTCAAAAAAGTGCAAATGATCCTGATGCTCAGTTTCTAATGAGCCTTCTACCATTTTTAAAAGATATCCCTAAACATCGCAAACTAATGGTACGAGCAAAATTACAGCAAGTTCTTATGGATGAGCAACATTCTATAACATCGATGGGATTATATGATAATTCTAGTGATTCGAGTCAATACAGTGTTTTTCAACAATTGCCAGAAGATGATCTTACTCGCTACGTCACGCAATTCAACCCAAACAATAATAATTAGTTAATTTATATGTATATGTTTTGCTTTTAATGAGGAGGTCTTATCAATAAAAATCATATGATAATTATTAAAAAAAAATTTAAGTGTTGAATTTTTTATTTTTATAATTAAATATATTATTTCCTTACCTCAAAGTTACTATTAATCGTTCCTCAGGAGATATTGTGTCGCGAAAGTTACTGAATTTTGTCAGGTTAGGTCGTATAAAGTTTAAAATATATTCAAAAGTTTCTTTCTTCATGCGTAAATAGCCATGAAACAGTATGTGGTCATTATATAAGTCTTCCATAATATGATGAAATTCACCGAATTCATTTCTTTTTAAATATATTTCCCGTACCCATTCGGTTCTACGATAATGACGACGACGCAGCCGTCTCCGGATTAGAAGAGAATTATCTTGAAGGTACAAATTATTCATTGCGTTCTAAGGACGTCACGATTGCGATATCGCCGGAACACTGACTATTTTACGGAAAAAAAACGTATTCAGTGTGCGCAATCAATTCGTACGACCAGTATTCGTACGTTTTTGTACGAAACAAATTCGTATACAATGTGCGCGCGGCCTATGAGTTTCTTCCGTGAAATAGTATATTGATCTAATATAATATTCTCTTGTCTAATTTTAAATCATATTTTAATTTGAACTAAAAATTATAATTTATTGATTAGATTTAATAAAATATTGAAATAGATTCAAAACATTTAGACTAAAATATTATTTTAAATTAAAAATTGTTGTCTTAAAGTTATTTTATATTATTAACCAAATGTTATTTTAATGTTCTAGTTTAATTTAATATTAAATATTACTTAAAAAAAAATTAGATTAAAACATTAAAAAAACATTTAAAAGTATTATTTTTTTTTAATTGCTATAAGATATTTTAAAAATGTGTTAATTAAAATATTATAAAAATCGTCTAACTTAAAAATTATTATAATGTTAAAATAATAAAATTACTATCTGGGTTATTCTATATTATGTTCTTTATTCTTTAGTATTATAGGTAAAAATTATTCATCTTTAAAATACAAAATTTTGTTCAAATTGAAGCTTCTTCAAAAATGTATACAAATAATTGTATTATCAACTATATATTATATATATATATATAAGCTGACCCAGTAAACGTTGTTTTGCCATATAAATTATATCTGAACTTAAGCGCATTACAATGCGGACATTCCTTGTCCATAGCACCAATCTCTACTTTCGAATGAGCGTAATACTTAATATCGGGCCCATACTTGAATGCTAGACGAAGGAATGAATTGGATGTATAAGTCAAAATGAAATTATATCTCAATTTAAGGATACTGATAACGGCGATTATCGATAATAACTAATATACAAAAAGTACACTGGTGAATGGTCATAGGAATTGGACATTGGACCTATATAATCTGACAATCTGTGTATTATCTTAGATTCATTTTGACTACTGGTTTTTATTGTTGGGTTTTATAAATTGCCCAGTAGCAGTAAATTTAACAAATATTTAAATGTTAATAAGTCGCAAACGGATAACTCAAATAAAATACTGTAAACGTTAAATATATTTTTTTCAATATGTTTCTAAATAGGCTATTTTCAATTTTTTCAAAAAAATTTGAATCAAATTTAAAATTTATTATTTTTCCTACTATAAAATAAAAAAAAAATTTTATAACATACGTGTAGTACAAGCGTCTATTAATTATATAAAAAAAAAAAAAATGAAAAAATATTGATTAGATTTCAAGTTATTTCATTTGTCAGAACTCCGTGGGACACAAACTGAAAATTAGTAGATAGCTTAATTACAATAAAAATTCCAAATTTATCAGACTTTATTGGAGTCTTGTAATAACATTTTTACAATAAATGTTTTCCCTTCTATCATAATTTGATAGTTAACTAAGTTTTTTACAAATAAATTGCCTTAATAACATTGTTATCTAATATTCCAAAATAATAATTGGATTCTAAATCTATTATTAGAGTGATTAATTTATATTTTAGAATGAATGTTTTGAATTCAGATCCTTGGATTGAATTTGGTAAAGGGCCATTTATATGTTGGTTCTTTATAATTATGTCACTGTTATTATTAATAATAATATGATTTGTGTTTGAAATACAATTTATTTCAAATTCTTTAAACCGCTTAATAATTTGTTCTAATGGCTGTTCATGCTTTCTTAACATAACTTGGAATTTTTCAAGAAAATTTTCAAATGGAAAACAACTGATATTGTCTAATCGACCAAAAATTTTTAATCATTACACAAATTCAATAACCCATAAACTTTGTGTGAAATTAAATGCTTGCCATATATAATTTGAACATTTTTAATTTAAACTCATTAAAAGTTGTTTAGCAAATTCAATATACAAATGCAAACCAGGTCTTATTTATTACAGCACATAAAATGAGACTAATTTTTTTTCAGATAAAGCATTCTATGCTAAACATGTTAAGTGCATGTAGCCTAATAGAAATTAATTAATTATATTAAAATTTGGTAAACTTAAAAGAACAGTATTAACATTTGGAGTAATATATTCATTTTATGTTCATAATGGTGCCATATCTTTGATGTAAGGAAAACACCTACATTTACAAAAATCTTCACCTTCTTGAGTACATTTTGTACAAGAAAATACTATGTATAATTTTTGGCTTTTGTTTTTTTTTGGGGGGGGGGGGAATTATTATATCATTGATGTTTAATCCAATTAGCCCATTAGTCAATAATGGTTTAGCTTAATTTACAAAATAATATAGATATTCATATTTATTGTTATCAGTAGGCTTACTTTTCTCCTAATATAAATCAATAGGAAATATATTTTTTTTACCTTAATAGTTATCAGGTTTAACATAAGCTAATATTGGCCAAATTACTACTGTAGCTATTGGGAGTACCTCAATACCAATAATTAATTCTAATTTTTTGAGAATATTATCACTTGAATAATATTTTATCAGTGTATCAACTATTCCAAAATGAAAATATTTGCCATTTGGTTCGAGAAGTCATGTTTGACCAATATGAACAAGGGGAGTTTGAAGGAGTTCTAGAATTTTTTTAAATCTTTTAAAAACCTTTAAACTTTCTTAGAATAATTGATAATGTATTCAAAAACACTGAGTAATTTTAAAATTGGCAGCCCAATTTTTAAACTCAATTTCAATAGTTTCAGTAGTATTTTCAATACTTTAACCATACCTATATCATAGGTAATACATTATAAAAATCTTTTGTTAAATCGTTCAAAATATTTGTTTCAGAACATAAATTATCACTAATTATATTAACAACAACTGCAGTACCCACACTATTCGTTATAATATGTCATAAAGGTGAATTAAAAGAACAAGGTGAACTTAATGAACTATTAAAATTAATTTGTTCATTTAAATTGTTTCTTGTAGCTGAATTATTCTTTTGAGAGTCTGAGAAAAAATATTAAAAAACTTTTTACTGGACCCTTTGTTAATTTTTGGCATTTTTATAGACAAATTATGATTAATGATTATACAATTTCTAAAATAAATGCTAATGTTTAAAAATTGAATTAAATTATAATTTACAATATTTTAGTATGGTAAATAAAACCTAATAATACAGAGAATGATAAACAGGAAGCATAATATATTGAAACTTCATTAATATTTCTTTTTGCATTTGATGTTAAATGAAATATTATAACTATCATCTATATGAAATTACTAAATTTTCAATAATAGTTAAAAAATTATTTAAATTTAGCATTATTGTGTCTTATAAAAGTAAAGTACATTTAAATACTTTTATAAATAATAATGCTTACTAATAGAATGTAGATACATATCAAATATATAACAACTAAGTTTTTTTTTAATTACTAATAAAGTAATAAATGTAATAAATACTTACTCATATTAAAGAACAAATTATATTTCACGTATTCCGTATTGCGTACTAAATAATTTTGGAGATGTATTAAGACTGAAAGACTGAATTGACTCGACTACTGGAGAACGGAGGATTCTTAAATTTTAATTGTCATTGCCAGTGCAGTCGTCTACTCACGAACACTAAAGCCAAACAAACAATCGACGGACTAAACAATCATTGTCGGATTGTCGGTTATAAATTTAGTACAGTATAAAAAATTATACAATATAAATATTTATTAATAAATTTATTATATAAGTATATATGAATATAATATGTACCACATAATATATTAATTATTACGATTACTGTTCGGAGTATTCATTACTCCTCAGTCCACGATATCACACGCGATAACATATTGGGATTATCCGTTACGGTAGCGACCAGCAGGCCTGCAGTGGTGTTTCAGAAAATACCTACTACCTAGAGTAAATATTAATGTACAAAATACAATAGATGTTTCATCCAAAATAATAATTTTTTTTTTTTTTTTTAATATTTTATTATAATAAAATAATATTACCGAAACCTCATTTTCCACTAATTTGACTAATCGTGTATCTAACAAAAATAATAAACCAATATTTGCAATACTATACACGAATTAGTATTAATAAGTACTATTTAAAAAATACCAACTTATTTTTTGGACTGATGTCATTTTTACTATTGATTTAATATATTGATATATTTTAATTTTTAATCAATGCTTTTACCAACTATAAACCGTTTGCTAGGACTATACAATATATTTTATTGTTATTTGATAGGTACCTAACAAAATCGCCTGCACAATAATTTCATAATAAAAAAGAATAATGTTGTGATCCAGTTACATCGAATCAAAATAAATTTAACATGTCGTTTAATAAACTATTATTGAAGTTTATTAACGTAGATTAATATTTAACACGTTTTAAACACTCAGAGTAATGTAACATCTTAAGAAAAATACTTCTAGCACGGATACCGTTAAAGAGTCACCACGCATAAATAGTATGTTCAGATCGTTCTGAGAGCGCCCTTATATGTTAAACAACAGCCGGATTCTATTATTAATTACAAGGTCTCGTTTAAGTATTTATTTTTGGTACTTTGATTTTAGAAACTAACTAGGTAGGTATTTCTTGTAATATTTATTGACAACAATTTATGTACTGCAGCACTGCAGCTCGTATCAATGCGTTAATGCGTAATACATGCCTGTTAGTGTGGTCCTACGTGTTACATACATATATATAAGTGTGTATGTATTGAGTACGGAGTTACAATCAGTCATCAGTGGTGTATTGGTAAAGGTAATAGGGATGGACAAATATTTTTAAACACCGATTTTCGATGTATCGATACATTGAAATTTGAAACATCGATTCTCACAGTGAAAATATCAATGTTTTTTAAAATCGGTGTACATAGAAAAAACATCGATGTTTACCGATGTTTTCACAAAAAAATTTTACCTTAAAAGCTGTTTTTTTTAGTGTGAGGTGGAATTTTTAATTGCTACATAGTGCAAATTTTATACTTACTAAATACCTTTTATACCTATTAAATGGTAATTAATTGGGTAAACTTCAAATACAAAACTATTTGTTTCAGTAAATATAGATTGAACATTTTTATTTTGAATTATTTTGTTATATTATTCTATTTTTATAAATCATTATTTACACACGATTAGTAATACATGTATAACTTACCTAATACCTGTATTCATATGAATAATTTTTAATAATAAAATTTTTAAATAAAAACAAATAACAATGCTTAATGTAAAATGTTTTATTATAATAATAATATACCTAATAGCTATTATGAGCAGATAATTAGTTATATGTATCAAGATAAAGATAATAAGTATAATTTTTTTTAGATAAATTATATAGGTTTTCTTAGTACTTAATTATAAATTATAAGTTATAACTTATAATACGTACAAATTACAAATATAATATTAATAAAAACAAAACTAAACAAAAAATATATAATATTAAAAACATATCTTTGTTTATAAATTATAAAAAAAAAAAAAACTAAAAACTTAAAAGAGAGTAAAATATTAAAAACATAACTTATCATTTATACATCTATTACAACAAACAATTTTTAACAAAAAAGATAATATAATACTAAAAACGACAACTTTTTGTTTAAATAATTATGGCATAAAACATAATAACTTGGTTATAATGACCATAATGTATCATCTAAGGATTGTAATAATAATAATTTGTTTAGATGTTTTTGTGTTAAACGATTCCGTTGATTAGTTAAAGTTAGTCCAGCTTTAGAGAACAACCTCTCACTTGATACAGATGTTGCAACAGTTGATAAATATTTTATTGCAATGTTTGACAAAATGCGATATACACTTTTCATATCATTCCATAAGTGAAAAGGATTGTCTGATAACCAAGCCACGCTTGATTTCAAGTACAAATTTAATTCATTTGGAAACCCCATGTCATCAGACCGAAGCTGCCCTCTACGTCTGGTAGCTTGTTGTGCCATTGATTCATGTTCTTGGCTTCTTGCCATAAATTGAAAGGTTTTGCTTCATCATGTACTAAAACAAAATAAATATATATATATATATAATATTATAATACAGTTTTTTTTACATTTTATTTCTTGAAGTTTCCATACTTGTTGTTGTATCGTTGTTACTCGAGCTTTCACTATGATCTTGGTTTTGTTTTATCTCTTCAGAAATATATTTCAATGTCTTAGAGAGTGCCAATCAATGGATCTTTAAAATAAATCTTTTTAAATTGTGAATCTAAAACTGTTGCTATGCTTAAAAATGTAACACTTTCAACTAAACCAAAACGCTTCTCACAATGAAATATGATTTCTTTTTTTAACTGAATGCCTAATTCTTGTGTACGTTTGAATTGAATGATGTTTTTAACCATCATGTACACCATAGGAATAACCATACTTGAAGTTACATATTTTTGACCACAAAGTTCTTTGGTAGATGCTTCAATAGGTCTTAATAATATCAGAAATATCTTTGATTTCTTTTCTGGATATCATTGATGGAGCTGTAATATGATTATGCACAATATCATTAATTATTTTGCTTAATTTAGTGAAGCGTTTTAACATATTATAATATGTACTGTTCCATCTGGTTGCTACCTCTTGAATGAGTTTACCATCACCATTGGTTGCTTTTCGCAGTTCGTCGCTCGCCACAACACTATATTTATTAGTTCTGTCAGTTTGGAGACACTTGAAATTGCATTCTGTGCAACAAGATTTAATGTATGTACAAAGCAAAGAATGTGTTGTTTTTTTCCAAAAGACAAATCGATTGCTTTAGTCATGTTTGCCGCTCCATCGGTTACCACTGCAACTATTTTTTATTTGGTAATATTCCATTCTGTGCAAACATCTATCAATTTAGACTTTAGTGGCTATATATTCATTTGTATGTCCTCGTCTAGTTCATATACTCTTAATAATGCTGCGTTGAATTTATATTTATCAACAAAATGAATAGTAACACCAATATAACTTCTAGTTTGGATGTCTGTCCAAATATCTGTCGTTAAAGTGAAATATTGTACATTTTTTAATTTGGCCATAAAAATGTCTTTCATTGTATCATATTTTTCAAATATTTTGCTAGAAATATATCGACGACTGGGTACTTTAAAATTTGGTGAAACTGTCTTCATAAAGTATTTAAACGCTTCGTCTTCGACTATGCTTAATGGCTGATTGTCTTTACAAATTATAAACATAATTGCATGGATAAGTTTTTTGGATTTGACACCACCTTCTTTGAACGATACCATAACACCAAATGATTCTGAAATCGTTTTTTGTCGTTTAAATGCTCCCATAAAAGTTTCATTGGATACGTTATGGTCTTTATTTTGTTCAATGGAACTTGAAGGTATATCATGAATCTTGGATGTTAATGCCTCAGGAATCTTGGATGCTGATGCCTCAGGACTCTTTAGTTTATCTTTATTAGATAATAAAGTATTTTTATGTTTGCTTTTTAAATGTCCATTCATATTAGATGTGTTACCTAAAAAATATGTCATGAAAATGTTGTGCTCACTTAGCATACGATTAACCAGAATAAATATGCAAATGTTGAAATGCATACAAATCCGCGCGTAAATTTATAATTTGTACATATACCTACGTAATTTAATAATGTTTATCTTAACGACGTTCATGTGCGGTTAGATTATCAATAAATATTGTATGCTGAATTACTGGACATCTATATTATACTTGTACGAGTATTATGTATATAATTAGTCAGTTTATCAAAAATTGACTTTTTTTTAATTTCTATTATCCGAACTCAGTGTGGTCCCAATTATATAGTTCGGATAATCGAGGTTTTATTGTACTAATTATTGTTGGAGTAGTCGAATAGTGTTCCTGATAGTCTACAGTAAATTATTTTACGTCCCAAAAAGTATTAACAACAATCGCGTCATATAACTACTACCAGTAACCGAACGCAGTTGCGTTGTCGTCCGCAGTTCCACGGCTAGACTCCGGTGTAGGCCACACCGTGTTGTCCGCCGTCTTTGATTGGGTGTACGGTGTACCCATAGGTCATCTATGATCTATTATCTATAGCAGGGATGGGCAACTCAAAGTTACTATAGGGCCAATTTTTAGAAAAATTTAAATATAGCGGGCCAGAACATAGAAAGCAAAAAAAAAAAGTCATCAAAATATACATTTTGAATAGCATTTATTTTGTATATAATGAAATAGGACTTAGGTTAAAATTGTATACCTATACCTAATGCAATTTGAAAATGTAGCGCAGGCCAGATAAAAAAGGCTCGCGGGCTGCCAGTTGCCCACTCCTGATCTATAGTACATAGATAACCCAAGCAAATATTATGTAAATATCTATTAGTCATTATTAACATAGGCGTAATCTAGGGGAAAGAAGGGAAAACTGTCCCTCTATATTTTATTGAGGAGACAATAGTATCATTTTTCCCCTTTTTAAAAGTTATAATTTAACTTCTACTTAATCATAGAAAAATAAAACAGCATAATTAATTTTAAAATAATTAATAATAGATTTATCGTTTTGTGTGCTATGGTATATTGAAAGAGATGGACTAGTTAATATTGATCAAGTAGTTTGACGAATTTGATGAAGGTGTTCTTTGATTCGTGATCGTCGATTGTGTTAAAATAAATTGAGTTATAAACATATAATTTTTAATAACTTTGTTGAGTTTAATATCTTTTTTATTAGTTTTGCAATGTAAAATTTAAAAAAAAATAATGAGTTATTAAATATTATTTGTTCATTAATTTATTAAACTAACTTTTAGTGTTACATTGCTTACCCCCCCCCCCCCTTAGAATTTACTTAAAGTTCTGCCACTGGTTATTAGTATTTTAGTAACTATTTATACTTAGAACCCATTTTTATATTATCACAAAATATTTTTAAATTATCAAAAAATTGGATAATTTTAATGAATTTTTTTGAGATTATTATTATTATTATGCGTATACATGTACTAGCCGGTGTGTATGTGCACATATACTGACGTATACTTGCGTATCGGCTATTTTTCAAAAGGTATACGCTATGGATGAAAATCTCATGACTATGGATATACTATGTCGTATACCCTCCAATGCATCACTGGTAAAATTTTTAAAAAAACTCGTATGCGGAGTCAAAGTGATATATTATGAAACAGCAACAATGCGTATACAATTACAGTGTACCGTTATATTCGTTATAATGATTCGTACATACCTACGTGAAATATTTTTTTTCTTTTATCATCTTCTATAACGAATTATTGAAAATTCCACTTTTCTATTCACACGATGGACCATACCCGGTAGAATACCTACCTTCCTATTTACATGTAGATTTCCAATGGTCATTCATTGTTATTTCTTTGTTAATCCATTGTTATTTATCATTATTCCTTTAGATCATACACGTATTGATCAGATTTTAAAGATTTCAATCTCTACTTAAGAACTTATTTAAGATTTATTTGAACATGAGTATGCATGATACGTCACACAATATTTTGCTACATAGCTTAAAAAAATTAACTGTTTTTGAATTATGGTTCGAGTTTCTCTCGAAAAAAATCCTTTATTTAATCGTTATTATTTGCAATACGCGGTGACAAACTGAATAAAAGTCATTGAAGACAAAATTAATAAAATGTATAACCATAGCAAAGAGATCTCTCTAAATTTTATATTAAAAATAAAATAACTTGGAACAAATAAGATGCATTCAATTTTGTCTGAAACAAAAGAATATTATTTTTCAATTACGAAGTATGAATATCTTATTTTTAAGTTAGAAAATTTGGAATATTGGTAATTGGTGATATTTAGAATGCGAATGTAAATGTTTAATGTATTTAATATAATGAATGCTAGTATAAAAATCTAAAATAACTTAAAATTCAAAAATTATTTCAAATGCTTCTTAAAATTGTTTCTTAAATCTAGTACAAATTTAGTATGGTTGAACAACTAAAAGAAAAATATTTTTAAAGTAAAAACCACTGATGGTTTAAATTTAATTAAAATATTTGTATTTATGACTTCTTCGTGCTATTTAAAAAATACGTGTTAGCGTGTCTTTTTAAGTGTCGACATCTAATTCACCACCCAATTCCCAATTTGCATACTGCCGCATACTTCCAATTGATTGAAATTTTTTTATTTTGTAAATATTTTAATTACATTTTATAAAACGAGTAAATAAGTATTATGTGCATTAAGTCTAGTTTTTTAAAACTTAGGTCTTAGTTATATTTAAATAATACTATTCACAAAGACATGGGTGTAGGCACTTACCTATTAATTATGCTACGGTCTTCACAACGATTTTGGTATGGGCCACGAATTAAATTTTAAAACTACTTGAATACAGTGAAAAATTTTGAATTTACTCAATCAGTATTGATCTAATAAAGCGTCTCCGTTGGGTATATTTTTCCCCGAGGTATAAAAATGCCTAATTCCCGGTCAATACATTGTTGATGATTAAAACTAAAAGATAAAGATGAAATAAATAAAATATGTCGCATATAAAAAATAACAAAACAAATATTTTATTTTATTTAGGTAGAAAAGTGTAGAATGTTAAGTTTTAGAATATAGAATTCATTTTTAGTGCAGCCCGCTGAACTAATGGAACCGAACAACACCTTATTATGTTTAATTATCAACTATTTTTTTTTTATCCAGTATTGTAACTTGTTAGTTGTCACATAACAATACCAGTTGTAGTCGCATCAGACTCGTTCGGAATAGGCTTTCTCTTTAGGAGGGGAGATAATATCCCGGTCGTCTGAGATGGACCACCAGCATTGAACGCCACTGCTGCAGGTCCGTACATATAAAGAAAATGGAGTGGTTTATGCCACTCGGGCTCCACCACTCATTTCTCATGTTGTAGCACCGATGATTTTCATACCTACTGCACATATCTGATGTCACTTGTTCTACATCTACCTGCATGTTACAGCCCTAATTCACATATTTTTTCAAAATATATGATATTTTTGTCTATTGTAGGTAAACTGTCAATGTGCAGGGCGGAAGCGTAAAGTAGTAATATGTGCGTCCCGATACCAAAAATAAAAACTTAGACTTCGCACACTAACACCTAAGACCTAAAATACGTAGAAAATAGATATATCTGGCTTGTGTGGTGCTGTTATAACTCGAACTGAAGTGGTCGGGATTGCCGAGCAAATACTGTCAAGCTATGAAATACGTGTTGTATTAAGTATGAGTTAAGTTAAAAATTAGTGTCAGTCGATAGATAAGTAACTCAGAGTTAAGTATAGTGTAATACGATATAAATAACTACGACCCTTTTAGCCCCATAGATAAAAATAATATACAACATGTATGTAGTAAATATAATAAACTATCTGAATTACCCGGCTTGGCCGTGTGTATTTATGTCGATTAATTTCTCGGAACAATTCAATTTATAGTATTAATAAAGTTTGAACACTACTACAACTTTTCGGCATTTTAAGATTGACGAATGTACAAAAAACTTGAAAAATTATTAAACGAAATCTGTATGTACGGAAAGCGTATCATGAAATTATATTTATATACGTGACTGCGATTACTGCTTGGCGATTAAACACCGACTAAATGCTCGACAATATGAGGCGGTGTGTTTATAAAATATAAGAATAAAAATATAATTTTGTAAAGGAAATTTAATAAATTTAAATATAACTGGTCTTCATTGTTGTCTATGACTACGTTGCAAAACGAGATACAATTTTAACATAAATTATCCAAAAATATAATAGTTAGGGAATAATTTATTTCTTAACAATACGTCATGAATTCATTAATCATAATCTCTTTCTATGGTAAAATGGAATTAAATAATTAGTTTAATGATCTTTTTATACAAAATAAGCTTGATTATGCTAAGTATGATTTTGGAGGAAATGATGAAAACCACCTAAGATTATTTTTATCAGTTTGCAGCATCATGTACGATCAAAACTGTAGATGCATTAAACGTTTTTTACGCAAATATTATTCATGTAACATGTATAACACATAAAATGTGGTGGAATAAGTAAGATAGTTATCCTTTATTGTAAACAAATTATTTAACAATCCCCTCTAAGATTGAATATAACAGATTTTATTTATTATAATATATATTGGTTTTTAGAAACATAAATTGTTTTCATGAGAAAATGATACAATATTTATAAATTATAATTATTCGCTAAAATAAATTATGTATTTTTATTTAATTTGAGATTTAATAAATAAGTGGACTCTATATCATGCATGACGTTTAATTCCAAAAATTAAGTTAAACTGAAGAAATTCTGAAAGCTGTCATGAAATTAAACTAACACTTTTAGAGTATATAAATATAATATACTATATATTTTGCTAACTGTAACTTCTGTAATCCTCCATCACTACCACGACGTATGCATCGAGTAATAGTAGTGATTTTGATTAAAACGATTTTAGACTAAATAATTATGAAAAAAAATTTGAAATTAATGATATCCACAATATTGCAAATAACTATTTTTTGAATATTAATATTAAAATTCTATTAGATTTGTTATTAGTTTAAAAAAAATGCTTATAACCAATCTAATACAACTCTTCAGTTCACGGTGAATGTATATTTAGTGTAATCGGTTAGTTATTTAATAAGCGAAGAGATCCAATAGGCAATAGCTGATAAAAACTTTAAGATGAAACTTTTGCTATAATTTAATAAATATTTTACTAAAATACAAAGTTGGCTCCTTTCTCTTATAGTTTTTGTTCCCTGAAAAGTATTCAGAGTTTAAAATTCATTATATTCTTAAATATCATGTCAATTTTATTTAATAATTTAAAAAAAAAAATGTTTATCTATATAAACAAGTTAAAAGATTACCTATAATTACGCTTTTGGTAACTACTACATATTTATTTTCATTTGTACCTTTTTTTTTTCAATTTAGTTTTATGTATAGTACATTTATTTTTAAGCTAAATAACATTTATGATTTTTATTATTTTAAATTATATTATCAATTATTTATGTATTTCAAAAAAAATAAAAATAATAATTTAATTAAAAGTTTTTTTATAACTTATAAATTAATTGAGTTAAAAACAAATTAGGATACTATTAACCAAACTTTTTAAAAATGTATTTTTTATTAACTTAACTCGGTCAAAAAAATTCAAGTTATCATTATCCAGGTTTGTTATTTTATAGTAAAACATTTACAAAATCTTCAATTCTTCTGAGGTTTTACAATTGAATAAATATTTAATAAATAATTTTTAATATTGAAACAATATTAAATAAAATTACATTGTTTACATAAATATAAATAGCTTTACATCTTAAAATATTTTCCTTAATAATTAATATTATTATTTATTACGATAATTGTATTTTAATTAATAGTGTATCTAGCTAGAATCGGTTGCAGTTGCTATGCATGAAATGTTTATTTGGGTAGGTTCACCTACATATATTATTGTACGCGTCGCGAAATCAAATAAAACTGCGATGCTCAACAGCGGCTTAATTAACAAAAAACAAAATTGATGAGTTGACAAATTAACCAAAACATAATAAATATATAAAATTGCCGATTTCAGGGCACAAAATTATCGAAAAAAATCTATAAACAGGACACCACTGATTCGATAACGATATAGATTAAATATAATATTACCTTCATGAACGGAATCGATTGTGAGGAAGATGGCGCAAGTATGTTCCTGATGCCCCTAAAAAAGAAGCGGTGTCCAGTCGATAACGACTATCCACCTACCCAAGCTGGGCCGAGTGCTGCTCGGTTCGAGGATTCAGTCGAGTGGAAATGGACAAAGTGCACGTGCGAAAGTCTGTTCCGGACTTTAGGTCGGTACTACGACGAGACATGGTTTCCAACCGTGATTAACGAGTGGTGTCAGCTTTATTATCGGTGTAACCACGTAACTGATTACTGGCAGCACCGGGACGAATGGCTGGCTGGCGACGAGGAAGTCCGGCTAGCCGTGTGGGCTGAAGTGCTTAGGCATCGCGACCAACACGACGCGAATCAAAGCGAACAGAATGATACCGATCTAATGTACGTTGACGACCGAGTGGATGCTGCAAAGGTCAGCCCATTATATTTTATTATTAAAGCTCACTCACACATTTTTTGTTGAAACAACTCGACAAATTAATTCTTCACACTTTCTGTAGTTAATTTAACAAAAATAAGATTAAAAATATTAGTATTTAACATTAGGCATACATAACTTATTAATTTGTTTGATATGATTTTTTTTTTGTTGTAACCTTGATGCTAATTCTTTTATATTTGGTTTAAAATTTGTAACTTTTAACGAAACACATACGAGACTGCATTCATCCAATAGTCGTAACACTCTAGTCTTTTAAATAAAATTTGATGAAATTCATTTCCAAAAAGACTTACTCCCATGAATAAGTTGAAGGTCACTATAATATAATTTTCTAGAAGATGTAAAGGATAATGAAAAAGTATTTATAATGTGGTCTCATGATTAATTAAATTATAAAATAAATAAAATATTTTTATTTTTCACGTGCCTTTGACATTTTTTTCCATCCCTGTCTTACATATTTAACTAGTCACTTTCTGACCTCATCATAATAATATTTATAAAAAAATTGACATAACTATTATATTTTAATATACATTTTTTAATTTTTCAATATTTATACCAATTTTGTATTTATCGTTTTACTAGTAATAAATAGGGTACCAAAACTTATTTATATATCATATAATATAACAGAGGTAGCCAATATAAATATGTTCGTGAGCTAAAGGATAAATACAATGACACCAAAATCTAAGATATTTATAAACACATTTCATAATATAATTTGATAAATGTTTTTAAATTTATACCAATAACATTAAAATTTATAGTAACAATAAGTACATTTTTATTTTATAAATAAAACGCGGGCTACAATAATTAACAACTCCTAATATAACATAGTAACAGCTAAAAAGTATGATGTGGTATTTGTAATT
Source organism: Melanaphis sacchari (assembly GCF_002803265.2). Taxonomy (NCBI): domain Eukaryota; kingdom Metazoa; phylum Arthropoda; class Insecta; order Hemiptera; family Aphididae; genus Melanaphis; species Melanaphis sacchari. The sequence continues at coordinate 585,655 of NW_020271130.1, read as the reverse complement.
CACCCTTTATACTAAGTAAATTACGCACTATAAACAACCTATACATATTACGTATAATGGATTATATTTTCATGATCAATAACACTAATTTTAATATAGAAAAAAAAAAATGATTAAAATGATTTGGTATTATTATTACTGAATAGTTTATTTTATTCAACAGTTATTTTACCATGCATTATTTTTAACCACGCAATTTATACTGAATGCATGCTGTAGATAATGGAAATACACGGGGCCTTGAACGAAGCCAACGATAGGATCGAACTGAAACGAATGGACGTACAACTCACGCCTTATGTTGAGAAGCCAAGTGCTGCGGATAGAAAACGGGCAGAAGTTGAAGCAGCAGAGATAGCATTAGCCGACCCGGACAACGAACCAGACTGGGTGGATATGAGACGAAAAATGCGCGGCTCGTTTGCGGCATTAAATCTGGCCCAGTGCGATGTCAGCGCCGAACTCCTGGACCACATTATTATTGAGCTGTGCAAGTATTGGGCCAATGTGCCGGAATTAGAGCACGTGATTGAACCGCTTCTAGAGCGGAATATAATGCGTGAAGTACAAAGCTTTCGGTTCAAACTATTCAATATGGTAATCGATATTGAACCGGAGATCGAACAATCATGTCCGGAAACGGAGGAACCGGAACCATGTTACATACGACCGCGGTCATCATCCCTACCGCCACCACCACCACCATCACCTGTGATCTGCAAGAAACCGAAACCTAGAACGGCAAGCTGTCGCAGTCGCAGACCAGCTACCACAAAATTGGCCGAAGCTAGAGCTCGGCAAAACGCCGCCCGAGCGCAGGATCGCGAAAACGCGTCTATGGGCCAATGTCGTGACCGTAGGTAAATCGCGACCGACTAATATTTACGAGTCTACATTTTACTCTTAGATTGTACGTTGTGACAGTTTATAATATGATAACCAAATAAAATTTTAAATTTAATTATATTTTTCATTAAAAATAATATATACAATCTATGGTAAAACTTAATAGACATAATAAGCAAATTAGAAAATGAAAAGAATACACAAAAATGATATTCATGAGTAGGGATACCACCTAGTAATAGAAGCCAACGTTAATATTCTTGTTATTATAATATAATTATATAACATGCATTTCTGGATATAATAATAATTTGGTGTTATTATTGTTTCTCACCTTGTGAAGAATATTTGACGGGTTGATTTATGAGGGAAGGGGGGGGCAACGTGACATTGAACACTAGGACGTTTTAAATAATAATTATTTTTCATATTTTTTTTAATTATGCATAATTCTTAATATGTTTATTTACATAATCTGTAAATCATTTTTATAATTTTATTTATTTAAATATTAATGTGGTAATATTATACTGCAAAATAATAAAATGTTTACAGTGAAATCATATAATATTTAAATAATATATTCTATTTTATAATGGGCTGTAATACTTAATTTATGTTATTTAAAACTTGGACGCAACTAGACTATTTAAAAAGATACAGATTGGACGCAGATAGGCTATGATCCTATTTGAACTATTTTAACGGGACGCAAATTTGACTCGTCTACTGATAATTATCTCGAACGCAAGTATTATGCACTGATATTTATAAAAATAAAATTCTTTATAAGCAGGGTTGGGAATTATAGCATTTGCATATTTCTTATGAGATGCTTAAAAAATAGCAGAGTAAGCTAAAAATGTATTTCATGATACAGATAACTCAAATTAAAAATTTTATTTAGCTTTTTTTGGACTTTTTTGCATTTTTACTAGTTTTTAAATCAAAATCGGTCATATTTACTTGAAATTTTATTTTAGCAAAATGTGTTTTCAGATTTTTGTCAATTAAATTTAAAAGTGAATTGTAAATGTTTTAAATTAAGTAAATAGACTGATTACGCTGATTTAACGCCGTACAACTATAGCGATAATATTATATAGATATAATATAATATTAAGATGATTTCGTGTTAGGTATTTGGTTTTAATTTTTGTTAATTGCTGATTTTGTTAGGTTTTTTGCACGATTTCCTTTTTTTGCATATTTTGTTTTTTTTACAGCATATTTAGCGATATTTAAGGTAATATTATAGCGCATATTTATGTACCTAATTTTAAGTGTTATAAAATCCTAACCATGCTAATAAGCATTTATTTTCTCAAAATGTGACGAATGACAAAAAAAACACAGATTATTTTAAATAAGCTAATTAATTTTCACTTCTCTCAGAACTGTATCTATAAAATGAAAAATAAATGGACACTTATTTAAATAGGAACAAATAAAAACAATACAAACCCACTAACCAAGGTAAAATAAATGACAAAATCCATCTTATAATTAGCTTAAATATTTATACAGAGATGAAGAAAAATAATTATGTATATTTGGGTAGAATACCTACGTATTTTTTTAAACAAAGAATACTTCATATTGCCTGTAATGATATTAAATTTAGATACCCATAGGTCATAGGTACCATAGTTATTTATATTAATAATTAACTATAACTTGGATATATCTGTGCAGTTTATAAAATAGGTAGGTATTTCAGAGCATTTAATGTTAATTTACTTTTGTTAGTGTATTATATATTTATATGTATCGAAACAACTTGATAATGCTCGTTGGTTGAATTATTTAGTTAAATGGAACTATAATATATAATAATTGTTATACACATACGATGTTGCTTGGTATAATTTAGTAAATTATTTAATTTTTTTAAGACATTGTTATTTCTTATTCGACTGAACTCAACCTTCTCGAATTTGAAACATGCTTAACAAGTTTGTTTTAATATAGATTAAAAAAAAGTTTATACAGATTGTAGATTGTGCGTAAATAAAAAAAAAAATGAACAAAAAGATGCAATCGCCTCCGTGTTAATAAAATAAGTCGTAACTCGTAGGTACTCTCTTATTTTTAATTAAAGTCAAATACTTGAGACAAAACAAATATTATAGATACACGATAAAGGGGTTTGAAAGATAAGTTCTATGGTTATTCAATTTAAGTTTTAGAAATTAATTATAATCTATCAACATTTAATAATTTGTAAAAATTTCGGAGTTATATACTTATTAATTAATAATTAATACGTACCTACTAGATTTGATATCACATCTGTTTTGTAATTTGTAAAATAATGTATAAAAGCTATTATTCTTAGTAAATATTAAATACATATAATAACTCAGAATTTATTCAATCGAATGTTAATTTAGATACCTATATTATAATTTTCAAAAAAAAAAAAATACATGTATCATCAAAGAAAAAAAAAAGTTTGAATCATCATAGAAACACAGGACACTTTTTAAATAGTATAAAAATGTAAATAATTGAAGATATTGCCTTTAAGTAATCTTAAACAATTCCAAAAACCAAAAATTGAATGAATTTATTATTAAAGAAAAAATGTGAATGAGTATGTTTGGTGAATCATTCTGTATAAGATTCTATGTATTTGTACATTGAATATTGCAGGTGCATTAGTATCTGATGTAAAATAGAAACATCTTCGTGATTCTCCCTATAAAATGGGAAACGGGTTCACACTGGTATAGCTGTAGAAAATATATTATTTATAAAAAGGTACTTGGAAATGCTTTTGAATGCATTCCATGCATTAGTAAATAAATCACTTGGGTAAGAACATCGTTTTCTTAGGGGAAAAAAAGATGACAGCAGTTATTTGGTACCCATTTTATACTACCTGTATAATACTATTATGATAAATTTTTATATGGAATCGTTGTTATTGTCGAAAACTGTTGTTATATTATTGTAGTACTGTGGTAACATTCATTCAAAATGGAACCCTATCTTTATACTTCGAACAAATAATACACATACATACCACGTCCCTACGGGTGGGAACGCGTAAGCGTTTACCCAAAGAATATTTATCACCTCAATACACCATCATAAATTCAAAACCTAAATCGAGTATTCATTTCGTAAATCGTGAGCATTGACAACAACCAAAAGTAATAAATCGATTCAAGTACACATTCCATCCAATATTTTTAGCTATATAAACGAAAAAATGTAGGTACGGTATAGGCAAATTATGTTGTCTAATAGCCAATAGGTATACAAGCATAATAAACTGCTGCATGTTATTTTCCAAAACAGCGTATAAGTATCTATTTATTATTTTAATAAGATTTTTCTTATACGCTTGGGTATCAACAACAGAAAAATATCAACCAATTATTATTCATGTATATGTTATTAAAATATTATAACAAAATAATATCAATTTTATCCAAGAAGAAGGCGAAATAAATTCAATAATGAACCATGAATATTCTCAATAGTTATGTTGTCGCCGGGAAAGCACTTGCAATTCTTAGCCGTTTGCTGCCACGACTCACGGTGTGTTGAGGATAAAAAGTTACTCTAAGAAGTATATATACAATTATATAGATACAACGTAATAAAAAATAAATATTTCATAACAATGATTAATATAATAACTGATCACAGCTCCAAAATAGGCAATATAACAATATTAACTTAATGACCAATTTAAAAAGGTCGCCCAAAGATTATAGAACTACATAGGTCAACATATATAGATATAAAATAGAAAGGGGAAACAATATATAAGTAAATTCACCTAAAACGTGATACAAAATAATAATAAATAAACCACGAAATATACACAACCAAAAACGACCTGGCAATTCCGCAACTGTCTTCTGGAGATGAAAAATACGATCGTTGGTCTAATATGATGCTGTTCCAACAATGGATTATACTTGTCCGTCACTTGTATGACACGCCTCAAGTTATCGATGTACTGTGGTACACTGCCACACAGGTAACGCGCACGTTTACCAAAAATAACCACAAGGTTTTGTGTGGTAACGCACAGACGGCCTCGAGCCGGCACGCACTACCCGGAAGAAAAAAAAAGAAACCACCGAGGTTTATGGCGGCGGCACACACAAAATTATAAAAAAATATGGATAAGACAACCAACCAGGTCGCCTTCCAAAAAAAAGGTTTTTAAGTCGCAACACGCGTGATGGCGACGGGCAACACACCAAGATATGTTCCGTCCGGTGGTTGCGAAAAGACACTAAAAAAAAGTATATCGAATAGGCCGACGAGCAAAACCAATCGAACCCGTGTATCGATTTCGCGACAATTATATCGCACACAAGATAAATATTAGTCGATAGCGGAGTCCGGTGGCGGCGGGAGGGAAGATGTACCTTTTTCTGAATCGACGGGCAATTAGATAATTAGAAAAGATACCGAGTTCGAACAGGTTATGTGGCTTAATCAATATAATTGATGTACCTAATTTTGTGAAGAAAAAATAAGTTACTCGTACAATAAAGGTATGTTTAATGTCTATACTCTATACCAGGAGTAGTCAAACAGCGGCTCATGTCATAGTGTTAAAAGTCTCCTATGGCTCGCATCTTATCATAAATTACAAACATTATTACAAAAAAATTATTTTCAATATGAATTTATATATTTGAAGATGTATAATATTTTATTAAATTTCTAGTTATAGAAAAAATGTACAAAAAAAAAATAGTGTTTTTGATATTATATTTAAATATGTATTATTTTTATTTTTAATTATTAATTAATATTATAATATATTGTTCTACATTTTATTACAGTTTGTATCTAATTATCTTCTTTACGATAATCATATACATTATATTAATATGAACTTTTTTTTCATTTTTGCTGGCCACCCCGCTGCTCGATATTCTATACATATTACAGCTGTACTCGCATGATGCCGCTCATGAAAAGAATTGTTAGTCAAGTACCTATTCTTTAAAATTTCATTTTTGTTGTTAAACATGATATAAAAAAAAAAGTAAAAAAAAAACGCAAAAAACACGCTCCTTGCTGATACTGTATTTGAACTAAAGACTTTCTTTTTAATAATATTAAAGTGTCACTAACCAGAGAGATCCAGCACAAAACGGTAATTTAATAGCTATTTAAAAACGATATACCTAACGTTTCTGAGGCATAAATTTGATTGTATGATAGAAATATTATTGATCAAATTATACGAATGAATTATATGTTAATCCAACAGTGAAAACCGCATCAAAATCCATTCAGCTATTTCGGAATTTATCCCGAACAAAAAAGCAACTTAATTTTATATTATATGTCTATTTATTGATAAAGATAGGTAGGTATATTACACATGTTAACTGCTTTCATCATTATACTTGTAAAAAGTATTTGAAATAAATACTCGAATACGTCATAAAAATAGTATTCCAAATAAATAAAAATATTTTTTGTTTTAAATACTAGAAATATGATTCTTATCTTCGGAAAATTTGTAATTATAATCAATATTAAAATGTATTGAATTTATAAATATGTATACATAAAGTACTCGTACTGCTAAACTGCTAAATTGTATGTGATAATTTCTGATTTACAAATTAACGATAAATATTAAATTATATTAAAATAAAAAAAATAATTTTAATATTCTAAAATTATTCGAAATATTACCCAAGTCTGATCATCGGCCACTTCTGGTGGTTTTACAGATTCGCTAAAGTAATATCTAAGAATAAAAACTGAATCTATACACGATTTTGATCGTTTAAAGAACTATCAAAATCAAACTATAAAACAATATAACTTGTATTTTAACTATGTAATCACAAAAATAAAAAATAAAATATTTGTATTTTAAAAAAAAAAAAGCTATCCAATCATTGTGTGTCAAACAGAAATAATTGAAGGTATCTACTGGATTTTAACCTGTGGGATGTTTACATGGTGTTTTATAAAACAATTAAGCTGTTATATTTACTTATTTTATTTTTTTATAAATAGTAATTTTTTGCACCTTCTCAACTAAAGACAATATATATTAACCAAAACTCAAAATATGTAATGTATAATGAGTTAAGTGATTAAAAAAAATATAATAATTTGTTGTTTTTGGTATCTACTTTAAAATTTACAATTATTTAAAACGTATTTACTATTTCCATTTATTTTATAACAATAGTCGTTTTGAAAATAATTCGTATTAGAAAAACTATTAAAATATATTCCAAAACAAAAATATCATTATTTAATAATTTCTAAACCTTTTAATTTAACTATTATTTAAGTACTCAGAAAACATGCTTATAAACATATTATTAAAGAAAAATTATACAATTATAATTATATTTTTACATTTATGTTTATGTGTTTAATTGACTAAAATATTAATACTTAATTATAAGTTTACATTTATTATTTTTTTAATTATTATCTTCATTAATCCTTTCATCATCAATTTCATTATTTTTTTTTTTTAAATTACGTTTCAAAAGAAGTTTAAAAAAAAATTTTAGTATTGGGTTACAATAGGATGTAAATTTAACATAATTTATTTTGAACAAAATATTAGCTTGAGTGCTTGATAATATTTTAAAGATTGGTATAATCGTATTAAAATTGTTTCTAATCACTTCTATTTACAATAATATTAATATTTGCAGTTTCAATTAGGGCTTTGACTTTTTTCTTAATATTTACATTTTATTGAGAAATATCAATATTATTAAATATTAAGAGTTGAAAACTATATACGAGAATTAAAAAAAATTAAACAAATCAAACTTTACATTAGAATAAATAATAAACATGTTCTAAAATAAAAAGATAATGTCGTTTTGATAACTATGTTGGAGTTGCATTGTAAATAAAAACAAATCACTTTTTAAATAGACAAATAATTTTAAAAAATAAATGAATTTTTAAAATTATTTAAAAATACATGATTATCATTTAAAATAATTAAGACTTTCTCAAAAATGTAGGATTGTATTTTCAATTTAATTTCAAACCTAATAATTTTATTTTATTTCTTATTTTACAACATAGACTATAGTGTGTTTGGAATAATATAAAAATACAAGGTAAGTATGATTTGGAATAATTTATGTAAGTAGTTTGTTTTGATATAGTATATGATTGGTGACTATTAAATACAGGAAATAGTTTTACTCATAGCTTAAAACTAGAATAAGCATATTTGGCCACTCATATACCTTTGTTATGTATGGAATAAGATTGTTTTAGATTAACCAGTCATTTTTAAAAGTGGATTTAAACTAGGAATAATATATAGTAGATGTTTAGATCTAATCTGTCAATGCCATCGATTAATTAACTTATTTCCAAAAAAATTATCTAGTTACACATAGAGCGGAATTGGATTATCATTCTATATCATCAAGTGATACGTTTTTTTTATATAGCTATTAGTCATTTATTTAACTTTTAATATTAAACTAAATGATATATTTTTTTACAAAAATATTACATTTTTTAATATTATTAGTATTTAATTTATTGTTGTTATAATAATATCTTTACATAAATCATATAAAACAGTAAAAATAGATTTATAATAGGTACCTATCAATAAATAATATTTTAAAATAAATCAACATTTAAGTTCTCTCATAAAATATAATGTTATATATTGTTTAATAATGTAATTTAGTCCAAATTGTAACTAAAAATGTTTATTTTAAATATTAAAAAAAAAATAAATAAATAATTGTCTTTAAAGAATAAATATAATTTTATAATATAAAGTATTAATGCACTATATTGAAGTTATTTAATTTTAGTCATATTAAAAATAAATCAATACATTATTCAAAATATTTTGTATTAAATTTAAATCGTCTCGTATAATGCATATTTCATTAATTTTATTGTCTACCAAATACATCGATAACAATAAATTAATATTTTAAAGAACAGTTATAAAAAAAAAAAAATTATTTTTTGTTTTATTTTTACATTTAATATTTATATTATGAATTGTATTAAAATAAGTTGATGTATATCTATACAAACTACACAATATACCTACTCGATAACTCAGTTATAAACTTAAATAAATTATTATTAATTCACAAAAAAAATATATAACTATAGACTATAGTATATAGTTATAATTCATAACTAAGAATTAAAGTTATAGAATATAATAGAAATACCAGTATAATAATATATATAATATTTATTAAATAAATATACTTTGTTAAAAGAGATAAGTTAAATAATACATTTTAATATAATTAAATTGTATAAGCAAATTAATATTTATTATGAAAGTATTTATGAATGCTATTATTATAACAACTAATAATTAGTTATTACATTATTGGTTCATATTAGTTAAGTTAATTTGGATTTGAAGATAAAATCCCATCATGAAATTCTTAGTAGTTAAACCAACTAATTTTAATTTTCTCAGATTGTTTTGTGGTTTTTTGTATTTATATGTCATAAATTTGCAAGTTAATCATCTAATTCAATAAGATTGTGTTCTAAAATAACCAAAAGAAAACTGAAACCTTTTTATTCAGTTTTTGAACTAAGAACCAATCATTTTACTTGGCATCTGACATTATAATTATTAATTTTATAACTTTGTATTACATATCCAAATATTTATTAGGTTAGTATAATACTATATTCCATAGATATGAAAAGATAAAAGATAATATTAAAATTTAAAGTAACATTGACGTTATTATTTATAATAAACGTTTGTCATGTATTATTTATGTGTTTTTTTTAGTAATATTGTAAGTAATATACTACATACTCAATGATATTAAGTTAGGATTGTTAGGCCATTAGACGTAGCAGATATAGTATATTAAATTATAGGTACTAACAGTAGCCAGTACGTACATGAATTGAATCATTTATGATTTTATATTATTTCATCTTATAGGATGGGAGGTGTTAACAGTTTGCTATGGCTCAATTTTATATACACATATCCCAGTGCTGGTCAAATTTACTGTTTTTTTCTTTTTATGCCGTTCACTAGGAAAATAGAAAATTTGAGGTACGGATTGGACACATATATGCAGTAACATAAACCGAACAACACTAACAAATACAAAGATTAAAACACAATGCTGGCCAAATTGAAAATAGTTGAAAATTAATGTAAAAATGACGCCTTTAGGCGTCATCTGAACATGGGAAAGATCAAAATGATGCCTCAAGGTGTCATCCCATGGCAAATGTATCAAATGCAGATACATTTTAAGTATTTTTTTTGATTATTATAATTTTATTTCCAAACATATTACATAATATTATTTGTTAATTATTAGATAGGGGTCCTCCATATACATTTCTTAAACGTGTTAATAAGTCATAATTACCCAGAGGTATTATTCACAAATCTGGTATAGATAAAGAAGGCTTTTAACAATTTGGGAAGCGATCTTAGGTCTCCCTTTTTTTTTTAATTGTGGCTTACCATAAGTTTGTTCATCTACTTCAAAAGACTCGCTAACACAAGAACCGCAGATCGCCAACCAATATAAGTTCAATTTAGTCAGTTATAAATTATAACATTAATTTATGCTGTAATATTGTTATTTTTCTTGGGTTAATTGGGTCCTTACGATCATCTCATCACACAGCCAAGCTTCTGTTTTTCACTTTGATATTATAATTATTTAAATAATTATGGTAAGTATTAAACTATATTAATATTTATTATTAACGATTATCATTATCAATAATTATAAGTTTTAAGAATATTTTTATCTATCATAATATTATTATCATATTTAATATTAATTTATTATTCTGTGGTAACACGGAGCAATAGTTTACAAAATCGCATTACGCATTCTGTTGGTGCTTATGACGAGATACGCCGCGTTTGAATAAACGTTGTGATTAAAACAACCTGGGCGGTGACCAAGCATTATCAGCAGTTATCTGTTATCAATAATTATAAACATATTGTACACTATCTTAATTATTGGAGTCTCACGATTTATTCATTATTGTGAAATCCCAATTGTCGTAACCACCGCTTTTTTATAAATTGTAAGTATTTAAACACCTTTCAAAATTCACATCGTATTGCACAATTACCTACTGAAACGCTCACAAATCCCCAAGTGAAAAATTAGTGATGAAAAACGTATAAACTTTTTTGTTTCCTTTCTAGACTGCCAGTACGTGTTGAAATTGTTATACAAAATGACCACAATCAAAAGTAAAACCTTTAAGTGGTCGTTGGATTTTACCAGGTAAAAATATTTGATCACTGAGTCCATATTTCTTGTATAACGTTATCACATAATTTTATCCCCTAGAAACAAACATGAAAAATCAACGGATAACGTTAGTCCACCAGGATATAGTCAATTAGCTGGACAAAATGGTACTGAATTGACAAGAGATAGTGAATCAAGTCGACTAATTATAAAAAAGTCTTGGGATTTAGCCTTAGGACCACTAAAACAAGTACTTGAATTAATCAATTTACATTTAATTCTTAATTGTCAATGTTCTGGTTTTATTAGGTACCCATGAATTTATTTATTATGTATATGGCTGGAAACTCCATTTCCATATTTCCTATCATGATGGTTGGTATGTTGATAGTAAGACCAGTCAAAGCATTATTTTCATTACAAACAAGTAAGTTAATATTAGAATTTTCATAACTATTTCTATTAGTTTTAATTAAGACGGAAATACATTAAAAATACTATACCTAGTTGCCTATAAAAAAAATGATTAAAGTTATAGATGTGTTTAATATATATACATTTAAATAGTTTATTATGTTCTAAAAAAGTTAATTAGAACTATATAATTTTAAGAATAATAATTATCAAACATTTTATATATTTTGTTATTTACATAATATTTTAACTATGACATTAAATTATACAAAGACAGTTATAATACATTATATAATTTCACGAATAAAGTCAAAATATTATTAGATTCACTTTGCATTAATTATCAATAACAGCATAGTACCTATATAATCATTAATACAATTTAAAAACATAAACCTATTATGTCAAGCAATTTTCATAAAAACCCGATTGTTTATACAAATGAATTTTTACCAGTTATTATATTGAAATATGTTGTTTTTTAAATTTAATTATTTTCAATTACATTACTTTGTAATTAACTTTTATCTTATTTCATGTTTATATATTTCTTTAAAAATAAAAACTTAAGTTGTTATCAAATAATCAAAAAATTAGTATCCAATTTTATATCAATATAGATGCTTATAAATATTTTAGACTACATTTAAAGTCCTAAATTTTTTTTAAAGAAAAATTCTAAATTTAATCAAGTGTAATAAAAATATTAATATTTTAAATTTTAAACATCAAGTTATTCTTTTTTAAATGTGTTTCAATTATTTAATTTATTTTTCTAATAGTTTTTTAGTTATTTGTAACTTACAAATTAAATAAAACTGCAAAATTTTCATTTTTAAACTATGATTTATTGTTTGACTAAAATATAATGCTAATAGAATTAAAAATAAAATAGAAGATAAATTTTATTCACTATATTTTTAAAATTCTTATTAAGCTTAATTTACAATTGTTCAGCTTAAAATCAATTTTTAAATAAGTACTAAGTAGTTTTTATGCATTTTACATGTATATTAGAGTAATGTAATTTATTCAAAAACATAAAATACAAAAATTAAAAAAAAACATAATATAATTATTTTTAGTAACTTACCTGTAAAAAAATTGTAGATTAATTCATTCTTGATCTGAAGCTGAGCAATAAATAAATCAGTTATAAGACGTGTTTTATATTTTTCTGTTTTGTTTGAACAAATTTCTCAGTACTTTTTTTTGAACAAAAAAAATACATTTGTTAACTAATTAACACAATTACAACTATTGTTATCAAAAATTAAGCCTATTCTGCTCAGAATTGTTTTTCATATAGAATATTAGTTATATCATTGAATTTAATTAAAATTTAGTTCATTCATTATAGTGATCCAATTAACAATGAAGTACTCTTAACATTTGACAACTTCTGTTGAGTAAAGTAGTTATCTACTTGCTTTGTTATTAAAATGATCATACTTTCCGATTATAGTTTTTATCGTTTTAGATCCAGACTAATGTTTTATTTATTATATACTTAGAAGATTAAAATTTTTAATGAGATTCCTTAAGTTTTTCAAAAATAATTAACTAAAATAAAATACAGACAGCTATAAAAAAATTATCTAGAATTGAATATACTTAAACATTATGTTAATACATTTTTAATATTGCACATTAGTATGAACTATTTTAATTATGTATTACTTTTATTGCTTCATGCTGTCTTATATGTCTACAATATTTATATCGTTTTTATTTTACAGCATTTAAAACCATTGAAGGAACTCAAGCATGGGGTCAAAAATTTATATTTTTCATTGGAAATTGCGTTAATATTGTTTTAGCGTTATATAAATGCCAGTCTATGGGTTTATTACCAACACATGCATCAGATTGGCTTGCATTTATCAATCAACCTACTAGAATGGAATATTCTGGAGGTGGTTTTGTTTTAAGTTAATCAAAAATGTAATTAAAGGAATTTATGAGCTATATTATGAAACTAAAATGACAAATTAACTGCCTCGTGTGGAAATTGTGATTATATTTCAAAATTTATTTTAGGTATAATGTGTATGTGTATTGAATCATTTAACAACATAGAATATTTTCGATAATTTTGTATAATTACCACATTTTTTTAAATTAAATTATTTACTCAAGAATTTTATAGTAGTATACAATTAATAATAATTAATAATGTAGCATGTGAAATATTTATGAATTCAAAAAACAGCTAAAATATAATAAAAACATAAGTCAAGGGTGCCTTTAAAAATATGCATTGCATAATTATTAATATTTTGATTCTTATGTTTTTTTTATTTTATATTACTATTATATTTGTGTAGAAATCAATTGATTTTTCATTGGTGTGGCCTTTATCTTAGTATTCAATTCACTTTTGTTAAATATGGTTTCATCCAATTTGGTTATCATTGATAAACATTACAAATATAATTATTTTGTAGTTAACTATTGTAAATTTGAACTATACATTTTTTTTTTTCATAAATAGACCAAAGCTTAAAAGGTTAAATATATTCATACATTTATAAGTATTAAGTACATATTTAATTGGGTATAATATAAAGGGCACTAGGTATAAATTTTTGGTTAGTTAGTTTTTGCATTTTTTATCTATTAATAGTTGATAAAAATTCAAAAACAATAACAAGGATAACCTGCATAACAAAGGTCAAAAAACAAAAAAAGTACAAGCACATTTTTCAATAATAAAATCTATCTATGTAACAAATAATTTATTTGCTCAATACTTATACATTATTTCATATTGAAAATATTTATGTATTTCTACTGAGGAAATAACTATCAAGTTATATTTACAATATAAGTATTAATAACATAATTTATGTTAAATTTTAAAGTAATTTAGGGTTTGGGTTTCATTATTTCATCTAAATATTTTTTCATTTTGTCTATAATTACTCCAGGATCATCAACTTTGGCTACCTGTGGCGTTTAAAAAATTAAACATCAACAATAAAATAAAAGAATCATAGAAAAAAATATAAAGCTTACTTCATAGTTTTGTGCTGCATATAATCCTGTGTAGACACCCAAACCAAAAGAAACCTATAATGTATAAATTAACAAATTAAATAGATAAAATTATAAACATATTCAATATAATATATATTAGTTCAGACATTAAATTAAAGAAACCACAGAAACAAATATTTTTTTATTTATTATATTGACAAACTATACACAATAATATTTAATAAATAATAATCATAATTATCTATACTATTAAACATAGATGAGACATTTCTATAATTGTATGTTTTAATTATCGATTTACCATCAGGGTTAACATTGCAAACCTTGGGCTAAATAAAGTATAAAATAGTTACTTTGAACAATTATCAAAATCAAATAATCTTAAGGCTGTTTTTAACCATTAAAAAAAATAAACAAATAAAAAATAAAGTATGGTCTAACTTTTTTATTTTAATTAAAAAAAAATAATGATAATGATTTATAAAATATATAATTTATGTCCTTAATCAACAGTTATAGTAGTTAAATAAGTTAACTACAATCAAATATGCAATTATAACCTTAGTATAATAATATTCTAAATAGTGAATTGAATTTAAAATGTTAAGTCTCAATATTCCAGTTATTATACTATTCTCAAGAAAGTAAAGAAACTTTATTTCTAATTTGTGTAACATTTATAAATAAATATTAGTTCTATAAAATGTTCTAGATTATTAAATATGAAGTATACTACTATATTAACTCAACGACAAACTTCATCTTCTGTGTCAGATCTTAATATCAAGAAATATAACACTATATTCTGTCCTGCAAACATGTGGCAAATCAACAAAAAACAGTTGTTTAATATATCTCAATGCAACATTTTGCTAGAGTAGAATAGGTCTTAATGGCTAGTTGTAGTGAGGGGATGCTTAGAATTGTTATGTTTATTTGCTGGATAGAGTATACTGATCAAGCGATTACTATAAAAATTAATGCTATAACCCATTTGGTTAAAGCCTCATTCTACATTTCCAATAATAATTTAATATTCTTCAATCAGTTTTAATAAAAAAAAAAAAATAACCCACTATCTACTGTCATTAAAATGTCAAAGCTTCGTTATAAACAATTCAATAACCAACTAACTGACTATCCCAACCATTTTATCAACCAATTCTCATCTGAAAATATTCTAGAAAATACTCAAAAAAAGCTAGAATGACACTAGTGGTGTGACCTGTTTCATTTAATTCTAACAAAATGTAAATCATTATTAATTATATATTTAATTTAACTAATATTTTTTAATGAAGAGCCATCATTGGAAGGCCTCTTTATTGTTTTTATATTAATATTTACTTATTTATTAAATCAATTAAGCTTATTATTCAGCTGTACAACAAATAGCCAGATGACTAATAATAAATAAGAAAAGACTTGTCAATAATTATTATAATAAAAAAAAAACAAAGCCAACAACGGCACACTACAATTTTACAAATAAACCACATGACAAAAACCAGCATCTTAAAAGTATCAATATTTTTCTAAGTATATTTCCTAATGAACAACAAATTTTCCTTCATAACAGATTTACCCAAAGACAAACAATTTAAAACAATTCAAAAAATAATGATTTAAAAAAAAATAAATATTTTGTTATTGCCTAAATAATTTTAGTGTTTATTAATTGAAGTTTTTCAATAGCATAAAAAATATGTATTTATAAAAAGTCTACTTAAAAAAAAAAACTTATATAAAATAAATTTTTTTCTTAAAATATCAGTAAAAATATGTAATGGATTTATTTTTATACTTACTATTGTAGATAACATGCCCATATTATTGAGAAGAAGTATTACTTTCTAAAAACAAAATGAAAAAAGAAAAATTATTTTAGGTAATATAATTAATATACTGACGTTATGGTATAAAGCTGTAATAGTAGTATTCTACTAATATTCAGGGCTGACACAAAAGGAATTTTAGGTGTTAAACTAAGTTTTACACAATACTAAATTAACAAAAATTATTTTAATAGTTTAAATTAAATCCTATTATATTTTTTTTAGATTTTGAGCGTAGAAATGAAATTATTAATTTTACAATAATGTGTTTATTTTTATCTATATATGTTATGGGCAATGTGAAATTGTGAACCACAATAAACTTTTTTTTTTTAACCAACTAATATTATTTTTATTTTAATAATAAATTATAATCAACAAATCTATTTATAATAATTAATAGTATTGTTTTTTTTTGAAAAACAATGATTATGAATTTTACTCATATATCATAATATTACAAATACTTTAATGAAATAACAAAAAAAAAAAAAAATGAACAAATATTTTAATTTTTATTATAAATTATATTATACCTACTTATTTGAATAAGATTTAGAAGCATGACATTTGGAATTACATAGTCTGTCAGCTTTTCTACACTTGCATTTATTTATTTTGCAACCCTGTGTACATGTACACCGCACAGATAATATCCCTGTCCTCCTAAATTAAAAAGGGAGCGGGCTACTTCTCGCAAAGAAATTGAATTAGCCGGTATGTCTTCGATTTATACAAATTTTTCTTAGCAAATTGTAAATTGGTTCCTACTGTACTGCTATTGCAGTTTTTATCATTTTAATCAATGTTATGTAATAATAATAATTATTATTATTGTTTTAAAATATTTGTAATATGATAAGATTTAATACAGTTAATAGTAATTGTTTAAAAAAAAAAAATAAAATAACAATTTATTTATATGTATATTAGTTATTATTATATATTCTATAAATATATATATGTTACGGTAAATTATGTTATATCAGAAATTAACGTTATTTACTTACAAATGTGGGAATTATCATTATTTAACATCATTTACCGTAACATATAATATATATATTTAACTACTTATAAATTATTATAAATAGGTAATAATAAAATTATAATTTATAATAACAATAAAAATAATATTAGTTGGTTAAAAAAAAGAAATATGTGGTTCTCAGTTTTACATTGGCCAGGCAGGACTACATTGCCTATAAAATATATATGTTTATACCATAATTATTGTAAAAAAATGGTTTAATTTCTATTATTTAAAGTGGTTTTGGATAGCAAATTGTAGTTAAAAATTTTAAGTTTCCAGTATTTTTCAAAATAATGGGGAAAAAACAAACAAAATAATTAAAGAAAAATGGTAATTTTAACGCTCAACCAGTTTTTTACAAAATTGATTTCTTTATTTTGTTGTTATTCAGAAAAAAGTAATTATAGAAGTCAAAAATTTTTACCAAAGTTTAAACCAGTGGCGTACCCAGGATTTTAGTACTGTAGGTCTGTCTTATTTACGAGAGGCCACGGAATAGAAACTTTAACCAACTATGTGTTACAAAGTAGTTTTTAAAATATTTAACTCTTTAGGATTTAGTTAGTTTTGGATATTTGACATTTTTTTTAGTTTTATTTCTATACTATTATTCATTAAAATATTTTCATTTTGTCAAAAACTTTGAAAATGTATTACAAGATCCTATATAAATTGTTTTTATAGATGTTTAAAATTTAAACTTTATCATAACTAGGAATATTCATAAATTATTTTGAAGCTGACATTTTATAAAATGGTAATTTTTATAAAAAGTAAAATAAATTACTTTATACAATAGCAATATTAAAATATACTTTATGATATAAACTGATAAACCATTTCCACTTAGAATCTTTTTTCATAATAACGATTAACAAATAACAATATACCATTAAATTTAAAAGAAATACATTCTTTACAATGACCCATTTAACACCTATTGTACAAAAAAAACAGTACTCACATTTATCATGATGTATTCAAATAGGTATTAAGAAAACAATAAATTTATACATACACTCCAAGACATACACTAATCAAACTATTATTTTGTATATAATCAATCCTTGAGGCAGTTGTCAAAGATGTAAAAAATGTATTAAAATAAAAATAAACTGTGACTGTGTAATAATATTACATTTTTTGATTACTTACTAAATAAATTAGGAAACTATGTCATAACTAACCATTTTGATAACAATTTATATAAGTATTTTAGTTTTCACTAAGCTAAATATTTGTTATCGAGATAATAAGATATTCTTATGGAGGAATTAAATAATAGTAGCATTGTAATTTAATTTTTACTAGGCCGCATAATTTTAGTGCTAGCTTTGAATCTATTAGTAAATAATATTTAAAACATAATGATAAAATAACACTTACTTTTAAACGTAGTTGCGATGGTGTCGTATGATACAACACAATTTCACAGTTCACTGTAGACAGTTAGTGGCTAATAACAATTCAAAACTTAAAATGGAACTATGGTACCAACAATAACGAAGTACACATGTAACGAAGAGACATTCGAGGAATGAAAAAAATTATAATAATTATCTGTCTTATTAGTCCGGTTATCAAGACACAGCGGGCAATCGCTAATCGGGACAATGATATTGATTAAAATACTATTATCACTAAAAATTATTTTATCTACCAAGGTATGGCGATTATTACCACCAAACCTATGATTTTAAATTTATTGTATTTGTTTTCATTATCGTCATGTTTAGGACGGATGTGATTTTGTATTTGATATATTATTATGCCCCTTGTTTTGTCACCGACTATCTCATTTTTACCCTCCACTCAACCATATTGTAATGGTTTGATATTCATAAAAAATAATTACGAATTAAATAAAAAGGAATAGTGTCCAAAGAAGTGTGTAACTCGTAACTATTGAAGTCAAGTACAAAAAAATGATGAACAAATATTTTTTTTTCAGCATTATCATAGAAGAGACTTAAAACTATTGTTGTGCTTTCATAACAGTTGATTACGTGACGAAATTCCATAATGTATAAATGTGGAATACATTCTATTGTACATGTTACTGCACCATCAATTGAATTAGCAAAAGGCTTAGCTCGGTGAGTCAAATAATAAAAATAAATTGAAAATATCTATTTTCTATGTAAATTAAATAAATAAATCATTTGGGTACATAACTATTTTGATTAAATATTAAAAAAAATATTTATATGCTTAACTGTTTATTATAATTTTAAAATTTTACTGATTTATTTTTATAGCTCATTTTTTTGTCATACTTATCAGTATAATATAATATAATATAATTTTAAATGTATTCGATGTTATTATTTTAATATGAATCTAATTGCATAATTTATTCATTATTTTAAAATTAGTTTTCATTTATAGTGGTTAATATTATAAGTATACTTTTCCATTAACTTCAATATTCCATTGTACATTATATTTTACAATATTTATATTTTTATGGATGTTATGATTATGTAAAATATTACATGATTTGCTCTAATACTATATAAAATATGGTTGATTCTGTTGAATGCAAATTTGCACGCATTTTAGAGAGAGAAAAAAAATAATAAGCTAACATCCTCTTAGTAATATAATAGAAACATTAAACAATAGTAAGACAATTAGATTACTATTTAAACTTAAGGAAGATTAATCTTAAATGGTTCACTCTAAAAGTTTATTTATTAAATTGTTTAGTTAACTCCAAATATATAATATTTTATAATATACATAGGATTAAAAAAATATTTGGAATATGATATTTATATCAATACTTATGAGTAAGATTAAGTTTAAAATGTTATAAAATAAAAAAATATTTCTATCAATATATATATGGTCACGCATTGCTGTGGTTGTTGTGTTCCGTTGAATTAATGCTATACTTAACTATTTATAAAGTTCTTAATTGATAACATGAAAATTTAATTTTAAAAATGAAGTAGATGATGTTCATTTTTAATAGTTTTTAAAAATAATTTTTATTATTTTAAATTATAAAAATTTATATTATTATTAATTAGTACCTTTAGAGTTATAATTTTAATTATAACACAACATCAGACGCTCTATCCAAAAATTAAACCGATTATTATTTTCTTCTCTCTCTCTCATATATCTCTCTTATATATAATTGAGATATAAACTATCCTATATATTAAGTTGGATCAAATCACACACATGGGTAAATCAAAATCGGTTGTGTACTTTTAAAGCATATTGCACATAAATTTGTATACTTAATCTTAATATTATATAAAGATTGGAGTATAGATAGTGAAACAAAAATTATATTTAAACACTCAACAATAAAAATAACAATTTACAATTA
Organism: Melanaphis sacchari; assembly: GCF_002803265.2. Classification (NCBI taxonomy): domain Eukaryota; kingdom Metazoa; phylum Arthropoda; class Insecta; order Hemiptera; family Aphididae; genus Melanaphis; species Melanaphis sacchari. Next base: position 564,955 of record NW_020271130.1, on the reverse strand, counting down.
AAGAAGTTTATAATTGTCTATAGATTTCAATTGGTAGTGTGTTTAAACTTACTAAATGGGATATTTATTTGGATTTAAAAACTTTGTTATTTTGAAATATTAAATTCTAAAAAGAGTAATTATTGATAAATATTCTATATTTTATTTTAATATTTATATTACTAAAGATTATCTTTACAAATAGATATGTATATAATTAATTTTATTTTTTGAAATTTATAAAATTACATAATCAAATAAAAAAAAAATGTTATATAAATTATTGTTTAGTATAAAAAGTTAATTTTTATAAATTTTTATTACAGTGGTATAATAACAAAGGATCTTGCAGCTTGTGTAAACTTGATCCCTAATGTAACGTCAATTTATAAATGGAAAGGTGAAGTAATTGAAGACTCTGAAATACTAATGGTAAAAAACATTATATATATTACATAGTAAATTAATTAATTTTAGTATTTAAATTGTCAAAAATGAAAAGCATTCTGAAAATATATATTTATATTTCATTATAAAATTTATAACTGATTTTAACGAGTCTTGGTGAATTAAAATTCTAGTATACCTTGCACTTTTTTTTTTTTATTAATGGTTAGTGAAGTTAATGTAATTTTATCCATTTGTATTTTGTATAAAAATATAACCTAAATTAATTTCATTAAATTGTATAAGTTATAATATATTTGTTGACATCATTTGCGTGTTTATCAATTATCACATCATAAAGTAATAACAAATTTATAATAATCTCAATCATTAATATATCTAGCTATTTTTAATATGTTATTATTCATTACTAATTACTAAATATTAATAATTTTATTTGGTTTATGTATAGATTATTAAAACACGAACTTCAAGAATAGAAGATTTGACTAATTATGTTAAGTAAGTACTGTTTTCTTGGTAGCCAAAGAAAATTTAATTGTGTATGATGTCTTTACACGAGTAGCAAAAACAGTTAAATAATATTATAATAATTTATGAAAATTAAATAGATCATTTATGGGTTACTAGTTTTTGGTTTAAAAGAAGATCCACGATAATGCAATCTATCTAATCTGATGTATGTGATATATTAATATATTTATTTAAAATTCAAAAGAAATTATTAACTGATCAGACTATTTACTAAAACTATTTATAACAAAATAAAGTATTAATTTACAAAATAAATTAAACCTATGCAGATTAAACTTAAATTTAGTATAATATAATATTATGAAATTTACGTTCATACAAATTTAATTTTTTTTATAATGTATGAAACATAACTACAAATAATCTTTGAAAGTATTTTTTTACATATCATCAAAGCAGTCTAAATATTTAAATTATAATTTTAACTATTTGAATAAGAATGAAATTGTTAAATTATTATTATTTTAATCTTAAATAGTTGAAAATAACTACACACTGATTATTTTTAATTTAAATAGAAAAATCATTAAAAATATTATATCTAGTCTAATTATAATTTCCAAAAAAAATTGTGGGATAACTTTTGGCTAATAAACAAATATGGTTAATAGATTATAAGAATTAACTTAATATAGCTTATCCTTAAATAAATAACAAATAATTTAATACTTCATACTAAGAAAAAAATATTTATCATTGCTAAAAATATAGAAAACTTATAAATAAGAATCTATCACATAAATACAATTATTTTAAGTTTGTATTATTTTATTATTTAAATTAATTGTAATTTTTCATAAATATACAAAAATCTAACATTTAAAGCTGTTTTTATTTTACATGTTTAAGTGTTGATTTTGGTATTTAGCTGTTTCATTGGATTTGTTACTATTGTACAAACACTAAATTTTATTGATTAAGTTTTAAAAACTAATACATTTTTAGGTCCGCACACCCATATGAAGTCTGTGAAGTAATTTCTACTAAAGTTAGTATTCTATTACAGTTACTGTTACTTGTAGAGTTTTTAATCAAAATGAATATAATTAATAAATAATTAACTTTATGTTATTTGGCATTATTTATATCAATATCATTATAAAACAATATAGTTTTTTTTAGGTATATTTAGTAAATACTAAACATTATTTATTTTTTACAGATAGAAAATGGAAATATTCCTTACTTAGAGTGGATATCAAAATGTGTACCAGAAACTTCTAAAGATTTAACTATTGATAATAACACGACTAATTTGTCTGAAACCAAAAAATAAAATAATATGTTAAATCTTGACTGCATTATCATTGAATACATTTTGAAATAAGCTAAACTTCTAATAGTATTGTAATTAAATTAAAAATTATTTATTTTTATTTCTGAGCTTACAAAATATTTTATTAATAAATAATAAATAAAATGGTATTACAATATATAAGAAGTGTATATTGAATTGTAACATATTTAATTAAAAACATTTTTTTAATTTGTGTTAAAAATTTTCAATATTATTGAGGTATATTACCATTAATATATAATAAATATTGAAACAATTTGATAATATTTAATTAAAAACATTGTCTAATTTCCTATTAAAATGTTATATTATTTATTTATATATAGGATTTAAAATTATTTCTGAATCTGTAAATCTAAATTTTAAGTCTGAGATAATTCTTAAATTATTGATATTTTAAATTATTATATATCTAAATTATATAATATAATGTAGTCTATAGTAAATTCATCATTTTCATCAAAATACATGATTTACATTTTTTTAATATCAATTAAATGTTAACACTATAATTTTATGTATAGGAATAAAAAACTAAAAATATTTTAGAAGTAACATCCATTTCAAATTAGGATGTTAGGTGTCTTTAAAATAAATAGTGTGATTTCATTTATAAATCAAGTGTTTTATACAAAGATAAATCAATTTAATATTAAACAAAATATAACTGCTTTTCTAAAAATCAAACAGAATTAAATATTGTTAACTTTTTTTTTTTTTAATAATGATTTTAAGAAGCTCTCAAATTCATACTTTCATAGAACTGAAATAATATGTTTATAAAAAAATGTCGATAAACTGTAATTAATAAACAAATAAGTAACATGTTTCAATGTCTATTAACATTTTGAGTTACTGTTATTTATAAATTATTTTAATTATTATAGAATATAAATTTTTTTAAATTCAATAGTTTTATATAAGTTATAGTCATTATTAAGAACACAATTTTCATCAAATTGTAAAATTTTATAACAAATCATAATTTTAAACTAGCTCTAAATGCTTTAAAACCTAGAATATTTTGAACTACAATTATTTATTATACCATTAAAATATAAAATGTTAAAACCTTGATAATTGGCATTTTGAATAAAAATGTATGAACCATTTTAGTTCAATAAACAATCAATACTGTTTAAGAACTGATCTCTAAAAAAATATTTGGTTCTCTGTTTTAAAAGTACCAAAATGTTCTATTATCAATTTATAAATCCTAACAGTTCAAATAGTAAATATAAATAATTAATAGTAGTAAGTACTAGATAGAATTTGCCCCGGTTCAACCATATGTAACAAAAAAAGTATGTAAGTCTTTGACAAGGTTATCAATTTATCATACTAACTATCTACTTCATGGCTTCATTAGTGAAAAGAAAATATTTTTAATAATGATTAATAACAATGCATACATATTATACAGCCCATGAGGGAGCGAATGTCCTCATTGTCTCTCTCCACCAGGTATGCCACTGGTTAGAAAATTATAAGTAGTTAATATAAGTTATTAAAGGTACAAGTATTAAACAATAAAAAAACTGTACTTCATTTTAACTTAAAAATAGGTACTTCATATTAAAGCTAATTGTAAATGATACTTATAAGTTATAACTGATAAACTGTATTGTCTGTACCTAATATCTATATACTATATACATATAATTTCAAAAATTTTACATAAAATAGTCTAGTCAGACTTGGTATAACAAAAAATAATAAAATTACATTAGAATATATAGCACTAAATACCAATTGACAATGTTTAATAAAATTGTACTGTGTATATATTATGGTCAATAAGTAAATCATAAATTTAATTACTACAGAAATAGAAGGAAAAAATAGCTGAAAATAAAAACGAAGGTACCGATGATTAGATGGATATAGCTTACGTTTATTTATATTAATTTTTATAAGTACTTATTGAAATGTTTATCTAAAAAGTGATGTATGTGAATAAAATATAATGGCTTAAAATAATATTGCAACAAAAATACACAGGTATTAGGATTCAAGTAAATAGATAGGTACTAATAATTACGTATAACGTTATTTTAAAATAACTGCAATTTTTTTCCCAGTCTTTTCAATTTTATGTTTTTAAAAAATATGTAAAAATTACTTTTATATAGCTGCTAAATAGGTAGGTAGGTGTGGTTGCGTTATCACTTATCATCATATTAATATCATTGGTAACGAGTGATCGTATAAGTGTGCGTTGGAAGTTGTGCACCAGCAACCATTAACGCACCAGTGGAAGTGACGATGGTAGCAGCTCTTTAACGCGGTCATAGTGTTTTGTTTTGTTTGACGCTACTGTTACCGCCGCCGACGCCGTTATCAGCGTCGTACCTCTCAAACGGTTTTTGACGTTTTCCGCTGATAGTCGTCGCAGTGGCATTCCGTAAACGCTTCGTGCCACAGAACGCAGCTTTCCGAAATGTCGTAGGCGACATTGTTGCACGTCCTGGTGTTGCAGTCGCAGTCGCAGTCGCAATCAGTTCGCCGTCCACACGATCTTAGCCCACAATTCGTCTTGTGTCGCAGTTGTTTGCGGTGTTCGCGAACGTTCATCTGGAGAAGATTGTATAGGTCTGCAAGAGCTCCGGTACTACGGGTACTTATATACTTACTACTTATGCACTTTTGTACTTTTGGACTTATACCGTGTTTAATACATCCGGCTCATAGTTTAGTTTAAATGTCATTCTGCATAGTCAATTATTTAAGTTCTATACTTTACAGACAACTTTTATTCATTTCACTGTGTGCAATGCTGTGCATTGTACATTTGTCTCGTATGGTTTTCTAAACAAAATACCTATCGTATCTACTTGCAATCTAAATCCACTGAATTTTTTTTACTGAGACAGGTTTAAGCATTATCTCATCCTTCGTAGTGTTATTTGGGAAGGGAGTAAAATTCAAAGGCACAAAACACTAATAAGTGTACATCTACTAGTAGGCGTAACACTATTAATGTATAATATAGATCACATATTAAAATAAAAACACAACGAGACAAACATTTTAACGATTACAAATTTGTTTAGTTCACTATTATATGAAATATACATAAGTTAGTAACCAATATTACATAAAAAAACACTTTGTTTTACATAATTATAACTATATTCAATGCTACTTCTATATCTAAAATGTTATGTGTGTTTTTTTATCAAAGTTTTAAACATAACTTGTAAAAACAAAACATAGGTACTTATTTTAAATCTATAAACGATCTGTTGTACAATGACTGTCAAATGTATAGCAAATAAATAATCTCATATATTAATTTACTGTGTTCAAATATTTTGATTAGAATTTGATACCAAGTACTGACTAAATATTTTTGTATTAGTTTATGTTAAATATAAAAGTTATTTTTAAAATTCTATAAAAAATGTAGAAATATTAATGTATTTACTCAAACAATTTGAGGGGCATCAAATAATGAAGCTTCCCTCATGTTACTCCTATAGTGACATAAAACTTATTCTATCTAATATCGAGTCTACGGTATGGAGTATAGACTTCACACATATTAAAAAAACCCAATATATTTTCTCTTCACTAATAAAAAAATCTAAATTTTTTCAAGACAATTTTAATTTTAATTTTGATGTCTTTACATGGATCATCCGAATGAATGCATACAATTTGCCCCTGACGTAATCAATTAAGTGACTATTACAGTTATAATAGTACGAACTGACAATTTAAAATTTTTCAATACTGACTATAACATAGAATAGGTAGGGAAATATTTATAAAGCATTTATGTTGAACAAATTCAAATTGTACACAAAATATGGCTGAATTTGTATTAACATGTCATAAAACTTTTGCTTGAACATTGTACCATGAAAATAGTGTTTTAACTTCTTTATCAATAATAATAATTAAAAAACATACAAAATACAAATTTAACAACTTTAAGACCTAATTTATTATAATTTAATAATATTGGTCATTGAGTAAGCTACATGCAGAATATAACCAAGTTTATTTATATACAGTTAACAAAATTACTTTTAGTTAATGAATGAATTCTAATTAGCTTAGTTTAATTTAAAGTTAATAGGTCAGATATTAATAAATAATAATTAATAACAATTAAGTTGGATTACATATATTATGGACCAAATTATATATTGTGTATATCTTATAATATTGTCTTCTTTACTAGTTAATTTCATACTATTTCATAATATATACCTTATCAGCTACTATAAATCTGATATAAATTAGGCAACTCACATTTTTAAGAGACATAAAACTAAAAATTTGAATTTTTGTAAAGTGAATGTTTAATAATTCTATGATAAAGTAATAATTTTTATTTAAAATCATAACTAAAATGATATTGCCAGAAATTAACACTTAAAGATATAATTTATTATGTTACAACTTATAAATATTGATTCGTTATTTTAGTCGAAATTCTCAAAGATATATTAATATTATGAAATTTATCATTGTTTAGTAAATTTACTTACAAGTCATTACTTGTTACAAATAATTTGCATCAAAATACTACATTACTAAAAAATAGTTATCACTAGTTATATTTTTTGACAGTACTAAGTAATAATATATTATAATTTATGTAAATAATAATTTAAAAAGAACATTGTAGTAGTACTTATTAGAAGAAATAAGATAACAACAGAAATAAAATAAATATTTATGTGTAAACTATAATTTATGCAAGTTAAGAACTGTACTTGGTAGCCAACTTATTCATATGGACATCACTAACTCAGTGAAAATGATAAATTTGTGATGCCTGACAAAAGCTGGTATATACAGAGTTTGATTCTCAACTCACATAAAGTATAGATAGAGTTAAGACTAATATTATTTTTTTAATTATTGCTAAAATTACTATGAAATAAAAGATGTATAATATTATTTATAGATTTTAACTATGGATAACACTTGTACGTATTGTCAGGATGTCATAGACAGTTTAACCGTAGTATGTTTGGAATGTTCATATTTTCAATTATGTTTGGCCGTAAGTATTTTATAACTTCTTAATCATACATTTAAAAGAACACTGCCTACACGTGTTATCTCTCTATTTTGTAAATATACTACCAATAGCAATTTTCAGCAGAATCAATTTAGTGTTATTAACTTTAATATCAGAATTAATTGTCTTGTTATCAAACTTAAAATCAAAGAATATTATCAAGAGCACTATAAAAAGTTCTATGAATATTTTAATTTTTTTTTTTTTTAACACTAAATTAAAAATCTTGATGCCGCTTTTTTACAACTGTAAACAAAATATATTTATAAAAATTAAACAATTTAAAGATTTTGGATTTATATAGATGTAATTTAAGTCTGTAGCTGAAAATGTTTTGGTTTATTGATTTAAAATAAACAAATGCATACATTTCTGGGTCATACTTAAAATTGTATGAAATATTAAAATTTTAAAATGTTAATATTAATAAAAGCTAATATAAAAAATTATAAAGGATAACATTTATACCTTCAAATTTAACACCATTTTTATGATGAAACCTATAATACAAAGTTTGATTTCAGATTTGTTATGTTGTACATTTTTAAGACTAAGATACCATATTCGGGTTTAGTGTTCTTTTAATTGAAGTATTTACATGATAATTAATTTATCTTAAAAATTACTTTATTAAGCTACTTTTTATTATACATAATATGCATATAATTGTATGATAATAAGTTTTTTATTTTAGTGTTATAGCCATGGAGCAGAGATTGGTGATCATAAAAATAACCATGGATACAAGTTAAAAGTAATTTTTAATTTTAAATATCTGTTTAATTTATCTCTTAAAATTAGTTAGTTACCAGTATTATTATTTAAATCAATAAAATATTTATGCCATATGTTTAGTTATTGTTAGATATCATAATAGTTAGATATAGTAATAGTTATATTATTAGTTATATATGTTAGTAAGTTAAATATGCTGTTTAATTAATTACTAATCAGTCATTATAAATTATGATATAACAATAAATACTTTTCTCCTCCTCTTCCTCCTTATCATTCCACTCACTCAATTAAATGATTTTTATGCCTTAATAATTTAAATAATTCATTTATAAAATATGTTTAATTTTTTAATTGTAAAAGTCAACATGCTTCAATATATTACATTTTTTATCATTCACATAGCTCAATATTGGCATTAGTGCTTCTTCTTTTATATGATTGTTTTGTATGAAAGAAAACTATTTATTATTTCATTAATTGATTAGATTACTGCTTTTTATATTATTTATTGTTATTTATTACCCAATTTTGGTGGGGAATGTTTTAAAAATTTTTTTATTTTATAGGACATTTGGTATACTCCACTGCTATATTATGATTTTCTTTATTTTTTTTGTCTTAACAGCAATGCAAGTGTAAGCAATTATTTATGTACTGCAATATTTGAGAATACTTTAATAATGATTTATATATTTTTATTAAAAAAAACATGTAAACAAAAATTTTTCAAAGAAAATGATAAATTTAACACAAAATAAAAACTTTTTTTCTTATTTATATACCAAAAATATATAAACTTTGGTAAACAATGTAAAAGTATGTTGAAATCCCAGCTCTAATTATATTATATTATTGGTTCTATTTTTTTTACAATGTATAATATTATATTTTAATTATTTGGAGGAAGATTGTCCCATATATTTCCTTGTGTATAACTGCAAAATATACTTTAACTAATCTATATTAAAAATAAAACTGTTGCTGACTAAGATAATTATTACTGTTAAGAAAAACAAATTATCAATATTAAAATACTATTTATAGTTTTAAAAAATCTTAAAATCCTTACTTACTCTACAATAATAATTTTTTATTTATAAATATAAATTCTAATTACAATAAAATAGTGATAAAGTAGATAAACAGATTAACTGCTATTAAGTATCTAAATAAATGTATAAGGATTATATAATTATTAAGCATACAAATTTAAAAATAGATAATGATATTTAATACATACTATTTAAATTAGTTAAAAGCTAGATAAGACAAAACAATGAGTTAAAATAAAATAGTAATTTTGAATAGAGGTTTTAGACAAATTATATTATGTAGTATTAAATAAAACTATATTATTTAAGTTTTCCGTAAAAATAAGAATGTTTGCAGGAGTGTATAACACATTAAATATTGTCCTGATAAAGAGAAGATCAAATATTGATTTATTTCTACATTTAATTGATCTATCATGAAATTTAAGATGACATGAAAGTTTAAAATTAGAAAAAAACCTGTAGGTCCTTATACAATAAATATAAGTTATTTAATGTTTAATCAAAAAGTAACATTTTTTTTTTTTTTTAGAAAAAATGAAATAATTGCACACCTATTAATATTCATTATTCAGGTACATAATTCTTGACCATTGGTAAAGATTATTAAAAAATCAACCACCTATAATTGTTTGCATTATCAGAAAATTCAATATTTTTATATACTTAAATATTGTCTGCAAGTAAAAGGCATTTCAAATATTTTAAAGCTTTATTAATATCATTTATGAATAGAGAATAAAGTAATACTAATAAATGATCATTTCGGGGAACACTAAGTAAAACATGGAATCAACAAGAAACATAATTTTCATGTTTTACAGCTTTGGTCTGATTAAAAAAAAAAATAAATAAATAGATTATGGAAATCATAAGATTTATGTTAAGCAATTAATGAAGAATGGTTAAGCCTATCAAATTCTTTAATGCAATATGAACTTCATAAATTTGAGTATTATTATAAAATGAATCAAAAATTAATTGTTTATTATATTCAAATTAGTTACTAGTGAACATCATAGGTGAAAACCATATTGTACATTTGAAAAGACTTGCTCACAAAAAGTGAAAATGCTATTGTTTACTAATTTAAAAAATATTTTAAGAATAATTTAAATTGTTGTTATATCTTGATTATAAATTGGTTATTAATAATTTATGATTTGTCATTTTTTTTTTATTTTTTTTTTTTTTTTTTTAATGTAGGAGTTGAGTATGAAAATTTCCATCTGTCAAGAAAAAAGACTTGTTTTTGATGATTTTTCAGTAAAAAACTTATAATAAATGATTATATAAAAGAACATTCTTCTAAACATTTTGTAAAAATACTACCACGACCTAAGGGCTGTTTTGAATTAATAAACCAAAATTCATCAAAAATATTTTAGAAATATTTATAAAGTTAAACCAAATAAAGTAATTTACAATTTATCAGTATTAATAATATTATTATAATTAAACATACTGGATTTATTTGGATTTAAAAAATGAGACTTACCAATATTAATAATAAATTTAATAAATTAATAAGATCAACACCAGAGAAAGCTTCCTCTTTATGTTATGATATAGAACTCGCTACCATTTTTTAAAATTATAGAAGTTTCTAAAATATTTCAAGTGGATTTATTTTAATTGAATTTTAATGTTATTGTTAAATAACATTAAATTATATTAATTAATTAAATAATATATTTAATATCATAAAATTTGATTGTTCTGCATTTAGTTCAAAATTTGGATAAATGTATGAATGATTTGAGAGATTTTATGGTGTTAAAAATAAAATGAGATTGTTATTATTGTCTAATTAATATTTTTAACTTTTTATTAAACCAAATTAGATAAGTTAATTATGTCAGCAAAAATATGCCCTTTTGGTTTAAATTTATATATCACAAAATAAATGCGTGATTATAAACAATCTATATCATCATTAATATTATAATTATAATTAAACATATTCAGTCAATTTATTGTCATATATAAATATATTCAAGAGTATTCCATTTAAAAATTTAACATCAAATCGTTAATCTACAGAGAATGTACAATTTAAAGTAAAGTGTATTTACAGGCATAGTAGAATAAATTTTTTTTCAACATTAATGTATAAAGAATTTTGATTTATTATAATTTAAGATTACTTATATGATTATATTGAAAAAACAATTGAAGTAGAATAATTTATCATTATAATAAGATTTGGAGTTTGGAAAGTTGGCTAATATAGATAGTAATCACTAAGCAATAAACAGTTAGTATTTAGGTTTTTGTTATATAGTTTAGTAATATATATAATTAAAATAATTAGACACTACAATATTTGAAAGCTTTCTTATCATTCTAACTTATTTCTTGATAAAAAATCCTGAATTTATATTTAAATTAAATAACTATTTTTAAGGGTCAAAAATCTCCTGGACAGTATTTAGTTACTATAGATGGATGGACTGGTGATGAACTCATGCATATTTTAGACTTTGCTGAACAATATTCTTTTGGATGCTGGGATGAGTTACCCAAAAATATAATAAATCGAACTCAATCAGGTAAGAAGTAATATTTTTTAGTGTTTTTACTAAATTGTTATTTGCATTTAAGCTAAGAATTTTAAGAAAAATAATTTTTTTAATTTAAATAGAAATCAAATTACAATTTGCTAAATATTTCTTGGATGGTACAATTGGAAGGCTGACATGGGGTACAATCAAGAAACCACAATTAGAAGATCGTACAGTCCATTTTAAACTAAATGAAAGTATTACTCATTTGTCTGGATTATCTAAAGCTCAGTATGCTGAAATTGGATATAATCCTATAAGAGATGAATTTGAGTTGGTATGTATGCACTATGCCTGTTAACGTTATTATTTTTAAATTTGTTTGTTAATATAATGTATTTACATTAGGAAAATGATTTCGATAATAATGCAGAGGCAGTGTTAAGTATAACATCAGAATGGAATGATTTTGGAGATGGTAAATATTAATTATATTGTCATTATGGACATACTTATATTTACTATTTTATACAGAAATCAATGGTTAAACTAACATTTATAATTATAATTATTAAATAAATATTACAGATTATAATCTTGCATGTATCGATATGTATTGTGGACGTTTACATGAACGCGAGTACGCTAAAGAAGTTGTTCATGATTATCAATTGATGGATAAATATTTTTTCTCTAAAGATAAACCCAAACGTAGATTAACACCAGAAGAGCGGTATGTTGTTTTCATTATTAATAAAATTATTTTCTACTTTTATTCATTTATAGAAGTATAATAAGCATTGAAAATCAAATAAGAAAATTTAGCCGATATTTAACTGAAGTTGAACTATGGTCATTAAATATACGGCTGCAACAAGAATATTTGTTAAAAAAACGGCGTGAAGAACTAATATATTACAGAAAAAATGGAATTACAAAATTATACGACATTGTAAAATTTAATCTTTTACATTATAGTATGGTTGTAGATGGTATATACATATACTTCATTATTTCCTTAATTATTATATTCATTCTTTAATTGTTTTTACTCTTAACTTATAGAACAATCCGAACAATCCTCTTCTGATGTTTTAACACCAGCGCCTATCAAACGTGGTGAAAAGAAAAGGATAAATACTATACTTATTTTGTATTTTATTTTAAAAACTATTTTAATTTATACTCAATAAACAGAAACTTTAGTAAGCCATTTGCTTATATATTTTTGGTCATATAATCATTTTTTTACTGAAACTTCAATTTTATCAGTGTAATATTATATATTTGGCTCAGATTTTAAAGCACTAATATTCAAATATCTCTTAAAAAAGTATATATTTTTTTATAATAAAATTAACTATAAACACTGATTTTACATTAATTAACATGAAAATTAAAAATAAATAAATAATGTAATATTTACATGTACATTGTATATTTTAAACATAAAATTTTGTCAATTAAAAGATGTTTTATAGCACTTTCATTTTGTTTGCTAGTTGTTCTTAGTATCAAAAGTGGAATAATCGGTACAAACAAAATTTAAATGTAATAATTTGTAAGCTAATCAATCTAAGAAAATAATTTATGACTATTTTTCTAGTTATTCAGTGTATATTTATAATTATTGCAGTTTAATTCAAAAACATAAAATCTATAAAGTAAACATATAAAGTTAAAAAATGTCCTCAAACCCTAAATTATGCAAATATAATTTTACATATTTTACATTCCTTATGTTTATTAAACATATTTGTACTTTACCTATGTTTTGAGCGTTCTATAAAAATATGTATTTGCTATAAAAACTGAGTTCTAATTATCACATACATCAAGTCTATGTGATAAAAAATTATCCAAATACATAATTCATTTTTTTTTTTAACAATTTAGTATAAACCTTTTTTTATAATTAATTTAATAATATTTTTTTTCTAGAAAAAACGAAAACGCCCTAAATTATTCCATAAGAAAAATCATGTTTATCATCGTACACCTCAATATATTGCTGCTCTAAATAGAGTATTGACTCAAAATAACGACACTGAAGATAACTCTGATTAATATTAAGGTTCTAAGTTACCTACTAGTAATAATAATAGTATGTGAGTAAAAAATGAAACAAACATGTCTTTAAAATTGTGTTCAATAATTATTAATGTATATGACTGATAAAAGTTATAATACTTCAAGTATCATTAAATTTTGGTTATACATTAAAATATATATATTATGTATATAAATAATGTTTAATATTTCCATATTAAAATTATTTATTTATTGAAAATTAAAAAATGACGGTATATTTAAGCTGTAATTTGATTGTATTTTTTAAATTTTGTTTCTATTGATAAATTATTTGTATTATATTAAATTATTTTTTAATGTATATGAATTGAATAATGAAATTGTAATAACCCTAAGTAGGTTTATTTTGTAAGTATAAAATATTTCATTAAATACAAACATTTGTTTACATTTTATTTATTTATTTTTTCTATTAAGTATTAGAAATAATTCTGGTCTAAGGTATTAAGGTTAATTATAATTTTATTTAAATCATACTAAATTGTTAGATTTAGCTATTTCTCAAAATCCAATTTTATTTAAAGCTCTGCTGTGATGTATTAAATTAATTATATTAGCCATGTACTACTTGTACTCGTCACTATGAATTGTTATACATGTATAATACTATAGTATATAAGCACAAAATATATTTATAATTTATGGAATATTAAAATGAATGTCTCTGTAATGGACAACTCATTACATAAAGTTAATATTTAGTCAAATAATTTATTTTAATTTTAAATACCAAATATTGTTTTATTTGTTGACTTATGACTTTTCTATAATTTGTGAATGTATTTTCTATCATTACTTGCAATAGTTATTTTATTCTTCTTTATAAATAAATAAATATTCAATAAATATTACATTAAGTTATAATTAGACTTTATATTTTCTAGCTAAATAAATGGTTTGAAAAATAAAAAATCATCAGTACTTAATTTGATTATATCATATTATAAAGTTAGAGTCTGTTGTTCTACTTACTATAGTACTATACCCACTTTAGGTAATTTATTTTCACAGAAAATATCAAATTTGTAATTTAACAAATTTTTAAATATTAACCATAGAAAACGGAAACAAAATTAAACTTTAAAAGCAATATATCTAAATAAAATGTATTCTATGTATTTTAAATAACATTTAATAGCTTAAATTAATTTTTATGATTATGTGTAAAAGTCTATACTTAGAATAATCATTAAATACACATGAAAAAAAAATATTATTTATTTGAAAAAATAAATGATAGATATCAACAATAATAACATTTTTAGATTCATTGGGTATTTGGATATCTTAATATCTGTTATACTGATTTAAATTTTACCTATTTGTGCTTAAAGGTATAATTATACCTTATATAATATATACCCCATATATACCCTATATATGATTTTTCAGGATTTAAATTTAGAAAGAAAAATAAATAATATGTAACATATTAATATGAGGCTGATGTAATTCATATTTCATATTTATGATTAAAGAGTACTATTTTTATCATTAGTTTAGTTTGTTTATCAGATTTTATTATTATTTTCAATGGTCGGAGTTGTAACATATTAGAGTAATAATAATAGAATAGTAATAGTTATAATATTAGAAGTCTAGCATACCCGAATACTAGAATTTTATTAATTTTTTTTTTTTTTTAATTTGGTGGTTGATTTATATGCTATAAAAATTATTTAATCATAATTCTTGACACATAATATTAATTTATCTTCATTTTTACAAGTATATAAAGTAAACTATTTTCAAAAATTAAAACTAATTGTTCTATTATCTACCAATGTGTTGAATGTTGATATAATCATGTTAAATTGTTAAACAATATTTTATTATTTAAGCAGATTATGAGTATTTTTAAATATTTTAATATTTCACATATAACGTTATATGCAGTAGTCAATGTGCATTGAGTAAATCCTAATAATCTTAATAACCTAACCTGGCGCATATCGCGTTTTTAATTTACACAAAACTATTGTACATTTATTATTTAACTCAATTTGTCAAATCGAATTACTCCGGGGTTAAGAAATGCTTGTACACGCTTTAATGCAAATTAATATTTTCGCGGCAATTTTAAAACGCCAGATTATAAAATAATACAGGTATCAATTACAGATTTATAATATGTATAAATAAATATATCTGTGGTACAAATAATCTGTCACTTCACAATATTCATCTGGTGTTATGGTTGGTTATAATTATACAAGGTTGGTAATATTGATAAAAATCATATGATAAATATTATTATTCAGTGGTTTTCTTTTTAAATTTATAATGTACACATAACACAATTCACAGTTGTAACAAGTTTAACTAAATTAAAAATGTATTTTGATGTTCTGTTGAATTTATTAAATAACAATATTACACTAATTCTATGTTAAACAATAATTTGTATTTAATTTTTAGTTTGTATTTGATGTAGGTATCATAAATTACAATTATGGATCAAGATCAAATTATGTTATGCGTGGGACAGTACAATGGAAATAGGAGAAAACAATCAGAAAGGGCTAAGAAAATGTACTATTATAATATTAATATGTTGTAGAATGATAGATAATATATAATATAAGGCAGTTGGTCAAATGGAATGTAAATACATGTTCCATTTGATAGTCAATTATATATATTATATTATCATAGTCTACGATACCAAAAAGTACCAAGTTTAAAACTAAAATTGTGTAGATATTTACTTCACTGAAAGTGTATTCATTAATAAGTTTTTTATTTAATTCATTGGCAACCATCTTAAAAATATCTTCATTCCGATATCGTGATCCCTTCAAATTTTTCAAGATTTTCATTTTCTCAAAAATATTGATCATCATATTGACAGCAGTATCTGTCCAAATGACTCGTTTTTTTTTTTTTTTTTTTGTTTACTTGTAATCAAGATGAAAATGAAGTAATTATGTTATTAAATTACAAATATTTCAAATAAATTTAAAGGAATAAAGTAACAAATTTAATAACAGAAATTAAATAATTATTGAAAGTTAACACTGTAATAAAATCATGATAATTATTTTAGTCATGGTGTACAAAGTATAAAACATGGACTAAAAAACATTCGCATTAACTTTTAATTTATTGTATTTAATATCTGATCTTGATGTTTTAGGTGCATATAAACCTATTCTCTAATACATATTAACTCCTGTAATTAAACGTGGAAACAGGTACTATTTTTGCTCATATGTCATAATTCCTTAACAACTTTAAAAATCATAAAAATCCATGTACAAAATAAATAGAGATACCTAACAATAAATTCTAATATTAAAAATAATAAATCAATATCACATTAACGGGAATACTAAAGAAAAAGGGAACTGCTCTGCTGTACAGTAAATACCTAGATGTCGAATGTAATTCGTTATTAAGTAATGCAAAGTATGAATTAATTTTAATTTAATAATAAATCATTGAATATGATGAATGATTTTACACGAAGACGATCTATCAAACATTATTACTATGTAATTAGTATGATATATTTATATTTGGTGGTCCTAAAAAGGACCACTTTAAGAAGAAAAAGAAAATAATTGTTTTGTACTACTTCTTTTTGGGAGCTACAACTTTCTTGATTGAAGTTTTTTTCATTTTGGATTTGACAGCGACCGGTGTTTTTGCCTTGGCCAGAGATTTCTTTGGTTCGACTACTTTGGGTTCGGATGTCGCAGTCTTTTTCGCTTTTTGGCTGTCGGTTCACCGGACTCAGGTTTCACTTTTTACCAGTTGTGGGCTTCTCCTTTGAAGTTTTAGCGGCTTTAATTTTCTTGACGGCTGGTTTCTTCTTCTTAACTACAACAGCTTTTTTTGGTTTGACCTGGGTAACGGGCAACTAGAAATGTCCAGAAGCGCCAGTGCCATTGGTTTGAACTATATAGCTCCGTCAGCTACAGCGGCTTTTAAAAATTTCCCGATAAAAGACACCAATTTAGCGGCGTCGACCTTGTAGTTGGCAGCCAAATTTTCCTTGATGACCGGTAAATATGAACCCTTTTTCTCCTTGAGCTCTTTGATTGTAGAAGTCACCATAACAGAAATAGTTAGGTGAGACGCAGTGGGCTTCTTGGCCTTGGTGGTTGATTTCTTCTTCTTTGGAGACTTTTTTTGGGCTGACGATGCGACAACAGCAGTAGGAGTAGTAGTGACGATGGTATCAGTCACGTCGATGAAACATTCAAGTAAAACACAAGAGAGAAATTCAAAAATGTTGAGTTTATAATATTGTAAAATAAACTACTTAGATTAAATCAGTGTCAGATTTAACTACTGTGCCGCTGCACAAAAATAAAATTTTTGCCTTTTTAGGTAAGTACATAAAAACTAATTTTATTTTATATTTTGATAAGAGCTTTTGTTCTTTTTGAAACCATCAAATTATAATATAGTATTGAAATTATAAAAACTAGGTATATTGATAAAATTTACATGTTATTAACATTTTTCTCAAATATTACAAACTATGAACATGAAATATAAATATGGTATCAATATATGACCCATATATTATTATATATGTACCTATGATAATATTAAAATGTGTGCTAATAAAAAAGAAAAGTTATAGGTACAATGGAATAATACGGTTTTTTATGAACGTCAATAATGTAGATAAATGATTTTTTTTAATTTACACACTTAATGGCTTTCAATGTTATTTCTGAGTTACAAAATTTTAAACTATATCATTTAAATCAATTTTTTTAACTAATTCTGTCTCTATTGTTAATAAAATCAATGATTTTAATCTATCTCATCCACGCTAGATCTTAAATAGTTCTTGATGCGTTTTAATGTAGAAAAGATAAATAACTAAAAATAATATTATTTCATTGGGTAGGTAATAGGTACTAAGAAAATAATTAAAGTGGCTTCACGTGGTGTCAGTTTCGAATAATTTATTGATTATCTTAACCTTAATTACGAAAATCTAAAATAAATATAACAAAAATACCGTAATTCTAGGCGGTGGCGGCGACTGAAATATCACTTAACCTCAGAAGAGAAAAACTACTCCAACTTTATTGTGCCAAAACCAAAAGAAACATACACAACCTAGACATAAAAGTGATAAAAACATAAATACAGGAAGCTGAAAAAGAAAATATAATAATAAACAATATTCTCGAAAGAAAACCTTACAATTTCCCCTTATGGAACACAACATTTATTTATTTATTTTTATATAACGGGCACAAGGTCCAAAAATGTAATTATATATCACATATAACTAGAGAATACAATATTTTGAAAACATAAAGTAAATGTTAACCTTACTTAAACTGATTTCAAAATAGAAAATATAATACTTTTCATTTTTCAAGTATAAAAACATGCTCCAAAACATAATGCAAGAGCACCTTAACAGTGTACACAACATATACACTGATGCCTCTAAAACTTACAATGGAGTCAATGATAATAAACAATAAAAAAATAATATACAAACTTCCTTCTCAAGTTTCAATGCTTGCAGCAAAAGGGATGTCAATATACCAAGCAGTAAGATAACTCCTCTAAAATACGCAAGCTTTCAAACAAAATGTATAAATATACAGGGTGGGGCAGTGGGTTCTGACAAATTTTAGAGAACTTTGGTAAGGTACTAAAGTAGATAAGATAAACTAGTTTGTCGCCAGATTAAAGTTTATGATGTTTAGTTTTACTTTATCAGTAATCATGGACACGTGGCCTGTGAATCAGCGCATTTTTGCCGTTACGACGTTTATTGAGTGTAAATCTATTATAACTGTGCAACGAAATTTTCGACGACAATTCAATATTCCTGTTGGAGGTAATGTTCCTTCACGGAATTCAATCTTAAACTGGTATCATAAATTTAAAAATACTGGTTCTGTTTTAACAACTTATAAAGGCAGCCAAAAAAGTGTAAGAACACCATAAAACATTGAACGAGTACGTCAAGCAATCGATAAAAGTCCACAACGCTCGGCAAGGCGCCATTCTCAGTCGTTGAACTTGTCCACCAGAACTATTCGAAGGATTTTACATAATGATTTACAACTTTTTCCATATAAAGTGCAGATAGTGCAACAACTCCTTCCGAATGATTTTGGTACGAGAATTGAATTTTGTAACAGGTTTCAGCAATTGTTACACGAAAATCATGAATTGATGTCTAATTTGATAATGTCAGATGAAGCACATTTTCATTTATGTGGTGTGGTAAACAAGCAAAATTATCGTTTTTGGGCTTCAGAACAACCTAGTTTGTTGCATAAAACTCCTTTGCATTCTGCAAAAGTAACTTTATGGTGTGGCGTTACATCGTTTGGCATTTTGGGTCCGTACTTTTTCGAGGAAAACAATGTGACTGACCGCCATGAACAAAATATGATTCAGCGCGTCGTATAAATTCTTTATTTGTTGTAGCTATGATTTGTTCATCAGTCAGTTGATTGTATGCTGCTTGTTAGGAAGAGAATGAGATAAAAATATTAGTCATTAACTATTTTGATTTAATTTCTATTATAAATGTTATAATGTAGGTATTACAAAATTTTGAGAGCAGGTAAATGTAAATAAGTCGAATGAAAATTGACAAACGCCAAAAGTATTATAAATTTAGATTAACTTTTAGTTTCAGCCTAGATTAAACTTCAATTTATAAATTAATTACGTAGTACATTTTACAATTTTCTTTGATAAAAACCTGAAATTTGTTGAAAAACTTTAAAAAAATGTAAGGGGACATATACATTTTTGGGGGCTAAGTCTCCCTAAGCCCCCCCCAATTTACGCTCATGTGTTTTATCATAATTTTAATATTAATAAAACAATTTTTGTACCTATTATTATTAAAAATGTGACGTTGGTTTGTTTCATCAGACATACTCTTTTGAACGATATAGCTAAAGATGTAGTAAAACATTGATAGATGGCGCTTAATATTATAAATTATATGGAAATAATAATCAGTAAAATCGTCTTGGCAGTTTTTTTTGTTGGTACGAAACGCAAGACATGTTTTAGATTATTAATTATTAAAAAGAACATAAATTTAGACGTCTATTCGTACTTGCAATGAAAATAACGTAATAGGAGAATTACATTTTTGTTGTACACAAAGTGATATCATACATAATTATTTTGTTTAATTTTTATCGCCGATTTTGGCAGAACATTTTTAACTTAATTTATACTTCGTTTAATTAAGGTTGTATGAAATATGATAACTTTAAATCTAGTTAAGTTAAGTTTGACAAATAGGATTTATTATAATCAGTACGTATACGCTGTATAGCATACTGAGCAGTTGATGTGATCATTGTAATTTGTACTGGTCAAAAATTCAAATCATAATTTTCCAAGTCTAGCAGTTTTAAATTGTTGTATTGAAAACCCATACATTTTTAATATCATGAAAAATAAAAATTAGTTCAGTGAATTTTAAGGTATGATTTTATGATTTGATTAATTTTTATAAAGAAAAATATAACAGTAGGCTGGTTGAAAAACATTGATAACATCTATTAATGCATTCAAGGAATGTTTCGAGTTAAAAATATACTTGTCTGCAGATTCATCAAATTATTTAATTGATAAATTTAATTCGATTAATTATTCTAAGTTATATTTATACTTAAAAACTTTCGTTATCCGAAACATTAAGTTTATTAATAGACTATAGTATTGTTTCTCGATGTCAGTCGATTAACTCGTGAGAGAAGTAGTCATGATCCATAAAAGTAATTTTTTTTAATATCTTTAAGTAGAAAAACGGTAGATTATTAATTACCTAAACATTATATCTTTTGTAGTGCTCTGGAGAAGGAAAAAACTCAACATTTTTAGCAGGGCTGCTGCACTGCATTACTCGAATGTTATATTAATTATTATAAATAATAATAATTGGTTACCTACATCTTAGAAAAATATTTTTTTATTTTGTATTTTTCTGACCATTATTTTGGTACAAATCGTATAAGCACAATACGTTTGCTATTTATAAAAATATAATTTATTGATGTAACTTGTAACGCTTGTGCGTACGTTATATTATATATTATTACGTAATTTTTTTATTTTGTCATATTAACGTTAATCGGCAGTTTTGTAACTATACATAAAACATACATCAAGTATAATATATGTATTAATGTTTTATTATATAGAATACGCACATGCTATACACATATATCCGTCATAATAATAATATATAATAAGCAATTTTGTGTCATTTTTTAATTTATTATCATTATGTGAAATTTATTTACACACTATACGATAACAGAATAATCCGTGCCATAGGTACACGATAAATTTCATAAAAATCACGCTGGTTTATTTTCGAACATGATAACTACTGGTGAAGCATATCTAGAATATTCCTATTTAGTGTAGGTAGTTGTTGTGGTGTGGAGAGGACATAAACAGTTTGTGTATAAAATAAATAAATAAATCGGGTAAAATTATGAGAAATCAATTACCAACACTCCCAGAATTTTTGAAAATTGAAACTAGTAGTGTGTAAGTATACATTTTTTAAGTAAGCAAATCCATTAAAGTTTTAGCCATCAGCTATATTATATTGACTGTTGCAGTTATTTTTGAGTGTAGGAATCCGTTAACTTGGAGAATATATTTTTTCAATACGTCAATGTTTCACGTAAAATATATTGATTTTATCATCGACTCTGACAACATTTTTGCACAACAATAATATTGTATTCGTTGAATAGGTACTTTAGGGGCCAGCACGACTTTTTTTTTGTTCAAAAACGTTTTTGAAAGAAAAACCTTGATGTACAGTGATGCGATTTCGATAATTTGTTGTTTTTTTTTTTTTTTTTTAAGAAATCCTATTTACGAGACATTTTGGACTTTTATTTTCAAAATTATATTTTTAAAACCTATTGTAAAATTTTGAATTTCACCAATTTTTACTAGTTTTCAATTTATTTTTTATTTTAAGGAACGTAAATCTTTCTCTTTCTTACGAAAAAATAAATAAATATTATATTGATAAAAATCAAATCAATCTGCAAAACGTGAGAATTTTTCTCGTTTAACTTATGTTTTGCATATAAAATCACGCTTATAATAATTTTTCTGTCTGACGGTACCATTGACACGTGCGTGCGCGTGCCGTAGATGGTCCCGTAACTCACGTAGCATTACTTACATTGAAACTAATAATCATAATAATATACCATTAAGGCAAAGGTAATAAAAGATTTGATAATACGCGTACAGAGTGGCGGTAACAAGTGTACAAATTGCCTAAATGTTACCCCTTATTAAATAGCCATGGTTTGGCATTTTTGAAAACAATAATTACAATTTTACTGCTGCCTTTATATTTTTATTATTGAAGAAAATATATGTTTTGTAATTTAAAACAGTTTATGTATTCTTCCGTTTTCTTGATATAATATTGCCTTTACGGGGTTTTACATTAAGGAGAGAAGTAGATATCTGTCGAAAACATGCACGTGATGTGCATAACGCGTAGATCGACGAACATACGTTCGTTTTTATTTATTTATTTATTTTTTTACTCTTCGTATACGAGTTGAATATTACGGTTTACGCGTTTGAGCGTCTCTACCCCGAGTTCCTTTAAACTCGAAAATCGTAATACATATTACTACGACACTAGTCTACGTCTGTCTGTCAAACTGGCGCAGAAAAACAAATACATAATAATAAAAAACAAAAGCACAATTGGAACGGAGAGAAAAATAAAATCGAATATACAAGTTTCTCCGTATAATGTATAATAAATGTACAATGTATACATTGCGTAAGCAATGTAATATATTTTTAATATAATATTATTATTTGTTTTCGTACAATGCATGACTTACAAAGAACACAGTTACAACCAAAAGGGCTTTTTTCAGTATACGTGAAATTGCGGAATTCGAATGACAGCTAGAGCGTTTATTAAGTGAATATATTATTAGGTATGTCATTACATATGCGAGTACACATACGATCGAAAATTGAATTTGAATTCTGTAAGGAATTCAATTTTTGGAACTTTTGTTTTCACTAAGCTTTCAAAATGTAGTAGCATCTACTATTATCGACAGTATGTATAAAATAAAATGTGTATTATCATATCCAAATTTTAATACGAAATGCGGGAAAAAATATAACACAAATAGTTCTACTATTGTTTTGAACATTATGCGCATAGCTAATAATCGTTTTCGCATCATTATTAGTTGTTTAAATGCATTTCTATCTATAAAATTAATAATTATTAATTTAAAAAGGAAAATTATTCATAGTATTTATCAAGTCGTGAGAATTTTAAATTTATTTTGAACATTAAAATAAAATATTATTCATAATATGTATCTAATATTCCCTAAATTTAATTAATTTTTGTGGACGTATGGCATTTTTATTTTGGATTCTGTGAAATGTTCAAATAATAGAATAATTTAAATCTTTAAAAATATTTGTCTACGCATAATTGGTATGGTTATTTGAAACATACCATAAACCTGGCACGATTCAAATAACTCCATAAAATCAGATGTACACAGTACACATTTGTTCAACTGACGGACGAGACCGCTTCTTTCTACTATAGACGCTTTCATACAAAACTTCAATCAAATTCTAATCAACTAATCAAGGACTTAGGCTAACACACTGCCCGAAAATCCAACAAATGGTCTCCATCGAAAATAGTTCCGTGATATACTGATATGTTAATTTATGGTATAAGTGTTTCTATTGTGAGTCCCTTCTTCATGTTATAATTTTTAATGTTACTTATTATTTTGATTACTTATTATACATATGTATAGATTGTAATTTTTTATAATAAAGTTATAATTGAAAAAAAAACTTTTACTTAATTTAATTATAGAATCCTAAAACAATAATAATTTTTCTTCACTTATAATAATACTATTACATAATAATTAATCAATATTAAATAATACATACAATATTTCTGGAAAATTTTAGTTTAATCTATTTTATAGTATATAAAAAAAAAATTACTAATTTGTAATATAATTACATTATAGGTTTAATAATATGCTTAAAAATAGGAGTTGATACACCATTTCCCGTCAGAACTGTTTTTCTATTTTTAGTGTACCTATGCAAAAATTATTGTTAAGTTATATTGCACTAACAATCAGTCTAAAAGATTTTATTTTATATTGTTCTACATGTCTTAAAAACAAATTGTGTCGTATACTCTTATACTCCACCTTTAGCGAAATATAAAGTACATTAAAATATGTACTTACTTATTTATAGTTGTGCTGTTGATTACATTAATTGTTTATTATAAGGTTTACCAAATAATAGAATTTTTGGGCCAATGTATTTTATCTCCACCTGCACCGATCTACTCGTTAATTTATCTCTGTATAAACGTATTATATACTAAATAATTAGTAAGTATTATCGTTAATATTTTTAATTTCACTAATGGTTCGAACTATAATATGTTCTTAAAAATGTATTTTTAAAATGTAATAAAAAACTAGGTACTCAATGAAGATATTATATAAAAAAAAAAAAAAAAACAAACAATTTCTATATTAATGTGATAAATTGGTGTTCATATATAATCAGAATATGCTTATATGTTGTTCCTACGCAAAAAAATTATTTTTAGTAAAATATTGCGGATTAAATGTCTTCATTATTATACTAACTAAAAATTGCATATAATCATTATTTATTTAAATTTAATAAATTTATATAATACATAAAGTTGTATTATATTGTTGTCCGATACGTCGCGTGTACATAGATTAATAATAAATAATAATAATATAGGTCAATATCATGCGATAAACGAACGATTTTCATAGGTACCTATACGGAACATGATTTTATAAACGTGTTTAGACGATTTCTTACCATGTTAGGAATATAATATACAACCTGATAAATAATAATATTATAAATGGTAGATGATGAAATTTGTAATTGAATTTGTGTGTTTTTGGTTTTCGAAATTTTAATAATTTGTAATATATATAATATACCTAATTATGATGTATAAATAATTTATTAAATTTATAGATCTTTTTTCACGAATGTATTTTTATTTTTATTTTTTTTTTTGTGCGAAGAGCTTAAAAATTATTTTAGTAATAGCTTACAAAAATGGTCGGTTACGGAAAAAGATGAAAATAGAGAAAAACAAATTAAAATTGACAAGAAGGGTAAATGCATTGGTCTATGTTAGGATATGACGGCACTTTGGGAGTACGGAGTCTTTTATTGACTCTTCGAAGATATTTGAGATGTATTATCTTTTGATATCTTCGAATTTTTCTCTTTCTATTTCATATTAATTAGTAAACATACAATTTTTAAATACAATTTTTTTAAAGTAGCTAAGAAAAATAAACGAAACGATGAATTGCATTGTTTGAATAATTTAATCAAAGAAAACCTTGGCCGGCTTGACCAATCCTATTACCCATTATCCACATATTAACTAATATATTAAACCTATGGCAAAAATAAGCTAATAATATTAAATCAATTTTTGAAATTACAAAATCATTATTTTATTATAGTTAAAAATAATAATATATTTTCAGCATATAGGTAATACTTATTTAGTTATATGGTTCACACAATTTTCAAAATTATTGTGAAAATAGTTTTTTAATTAATCAAATGGTTAGTAAATATTAAGTAATAGCAAAATAAAATATAGGATTCGTTTACAAATGTATGTATAACATGATATTATTTTAATACACTCATTACTCGTATTACACAACATCTGACTTTTCAACAGACAAAGTTAAGATTATTTTAAAATTATTAATATTGAAAAAAACCTCCTTAAGAACTATTTCCTTAAGTTATTATGACTATTAATGCAAATATTCTATTCATACTTACGAGTTTCGAGCATATCGCGATAGTAATATTCAGACAATTATTTTTATACTTAAGACTTCTTCACTCCTTCGGGGCTTTAAGTTTTAAATGTTATGCCTCTTAACTTAAAACTTAAAAATTTTCATTCTAAATTAATTTTGATATTAATTTTTTTAAATAATTTTCCTTATCTTATAATGTACATTTGTATTCACAATTTTTTTTATGACAATAATATTTTCATTTCTAAACTTAAGATATAATAAACATATTATTGTATATTTTTCGAAAATTTTATTGTTATGCAGATAGACATTGGACATAATATACTATTGATTAAGATAATGTGTGCGACTATAAAATTACATAATATTAATACCTAAAGACCTAAATAACGACAAATGTTAATACAATTATTTAGTTGTTGCATACAATTTTAACATAGCCCATAGGCATTTTGCCGTTGTTAAAAATTTATTAGATTTTCAGTAGTGTCTACCAATGAGGATCTTTATTAATAAAACCTGGTAAATATCGTTTTCGCTATAAAGTTATAATTGTATTCTAAAACGTTCGCAACTCCGTACCCCTTTCAAAACTTATGTTCTTTTTTGGAAACATACATACAGAATCTATTCCACCCGCAGTTGTATCCATTGTATACGATATAAATTATTATTTTTACCTATTATGATTCTCAGTTCACACGATTTTCCGGGTTCGGTTGCGCGAAGAAATGTTACGCATTGCGCGCGACACCGATGACGACGGTCGTGCCAAAAGTGAAGGGCAGACGCGTCGCTGGAGAGAGTTTTTTCTATCTCTTCTTTCTTTCATTCTTTCTTTCTATCTTTCTTTCTTTATTATTATTGTTATTTTGCTCTCGCGAGAAAGCAATGTCAATGTCCTACATCGCGGTGGTGTTCGAGTAATACACGCACTCGCGCAATTTCACGAGGCTGATAACCTCGACCGTGGCGCAATAGCCAATAATAATATAATAACACAACACACACACACATACACACATATTATACGCAATATAACAATATTACTCGGATGTCCGCAGGCAGAACATATTACTACTTGCGGGCTGAGATTTTTTTACCTCTCACACACTTTTTCCGCTTCTCTTGTGTTCCATATATGTCTACGCTCTGCATACATACGGCATTATTATTATCATATCGTCATCGTCGTAGTTATCACTATTGCTATGTAATATATATTCGCATACACATTTGCACGTGAAAGTGCGTCATCCAACACAGCCGGCACGAGTCTTCTCTGTCGATCGTTGTAATAAATAATATAACATTTACTACGACACATTTATACTTGAGTTAGTAGCAGTTGGTAGATAGGTAGCCGTTTTATAAAAAATACTTTTTTAAAGTAGGCATTTAGAATATGCACTTGAACATTTGAAAAAATAATTGAGGATAAATACAGACTTTTCAAAAATGTATTTAAATAACATTTTTCGGTATTTTGCAAATTAAAATGATGAGTGGTAAAAATTACAATAATACACAAGTAGATATGCCAATGACTCAAATACACAATAAACAAAAGATCTTTTAAAAAACTTTTTAATACAACTTTAAATATTTTGTAACTTTTACAGTCATCTTAATGTATATTTAATTAAAATACAATTTTAAAAAATTGGAAACGTATGAAAAATTCGTATATTTATTATTCGTTATTAAATGTGATCATATATTTTCTTTTATGAGATATAATGAAACAATTAAATACTTAATTAATAAATTCGCCCAAAGATATACTGAGGTCTGAGAAACACTATACAAAATCAACTGAAGTTATTAGAATATACTTAAATCCTTAATATTATTAAAGTTTGGTAAATTTTGTTGAGCACGGAGAGTCTTTATTGATATAACCTAACTTGTGTCTTACAGAACACGCAGACTTTTGTTTTAAGAAAAAACACTTTACACAGATTTGTTCTAAATGCTAACCCTAATAGACCAGTAATAATGTTATTTGTTTCTTATACCTAATATAGCTATTATATAAATTGATAGTTGGGACATATTTTGAGTTTATATAATTTATAATACCTACGGTATAAAAATTAAATGAAAACTACGTTTAATTTATTTGATTGCAATTTACGAAAATCATTAGGTACTACGTGTAATGTATTAATTATACAGCGATTCCAACATAATTTATTAACATAATATATGATATAGCCATATAGGTATTGCGGCTAATGCCGCATATAATTTTACAGAAACGTTTTGAAACACAATTTTCAAATAACTGATGTCAACATGTAATTTATACACCATAACTTTGGTCTATATCTTAACTGTCTGCAATTGATCAAAATTGTGAAAGTACCCGCTACTAGGGACTACCATTATTATAAATATTATATTGACTTGTCTACCGCTTTTCTTTTTACTCAGTGATTTTGACACAATACGTCACACTTGGTAATAAAGTATAGTACATGTAGATATTTTTCATATGCATGCATTTTTTGGTAAAAAAAAGCATTGACACCATCATCGAAATTGCCTCAAAAAGGATGTCAAAAGACAACAATGAATTTTTAACCTAGTTATATCAGTTGTATTCTATTATAGTGTTCAAAATAATGCGTGCTACAGAGTATCGCGCGTGATAATGCAAACGATGGTATTGGTAATTGCGGTTGGTTTACGACCGTGAAGTATAAAGACGCGATCGGTACAGATTATGTGGTACAGCACTTACATGGTAAGAAAAAATAAATTTGTGAAAAAAAAACATATTTATATGTTATAACAATATTTTTAATTCAATGACTATACATATATAACTTGTGAATGATAAATATAGTATAGTACTTTGCCACGTAGTATAATGATATCATGTCACATAGTATTCGATTATTGATTTACACTTATAGAATCACGGATTGACATATTATTTTAATGTCTTACTTTTTACAAAGGTTTTGCACTTATCCGTTCAAAATTTAGGAATACATTTATAATTTATATTTATTGGTGGGTACTAGATTCTTTATTCAAACCGAATTAGTAATTTTATTTATCTCAGTAAATTAAAGAATATTCAACAAGTAATTAATAACCACACACACCTTTTCGTCTCTGACAATCGTACAATATACAAGTTTATTAATTTATTATTTAATAATTGAGATTATCTATATCAATTATTGGCATTAGCATAATATATTAGTACCTAATGTTTAAAATGCTAAATCAATAATTAGAATCTAACTACTCAAAAACTTCGTGATAACAATCAGGTCAAAATTCTACTAGCAATTTACTAACTTTGTTCAACCTTAATTATTATTCTGTTAACGGTATTAATTTAAAATTTATATTCATCAAATTACGTAATATTAAAACTAGGTATATCATACGTTTCGATTATAACGGAAATATAGAAGCGAAGACGTCTGTTGTGAGAAAATATATTATTTAATGTGTTTATTTATAATCAGATTTATTATACATTGTATATTCACGCAATTAAAATTAAAATTATAAAAAAGTACTGAAACTGTTTATATCATTTTATTCTGAGGACTGAGGGGAGGACTTAAAATATATGATATTATGCGAAACAAATTAAATGAAAAAATACATAATAATTGCATTAAGAATCGTAATTATATACAATTATACATAATACGTATAGGTGCCTAAAATAAATTAAACTATTACACAATGTTACTTATTTTTTTTCTATACGTAAAATTTTTGTTCAAAATGTTAGTAACTTAAGTTTAAAGAACACCTGGTACAACGTTAGTCATCATTGTAAATTATTTTAATGTGTAATTCAAAATCGCACCGCAGTTGTAGGTACTTTGGTAATGCTTAATGATTAATACGTATTTTTGACAAAAAAAAAAAAAAAATAAATAAAATAAAATAAAAAGTGAGTCAATCAATCAATTAAACGAAACAAACCGTAAACGTGTCGTACGGTAATATTTTCTTCATTTTAAAACAATATTTATAAATTATTATAGTCTCTATTAAATTTCATCATTTCTATTATTATCCATATTGTTTTCTCCCCTCGCCACTCGTTACACATCACATTTATGCATAAAAACATTGACCTATGACCATAATACGGCTATACCTATTCCTACCTACCTATAGCTATCTTCCCACCCGTCCATCGAAGGATCGTATTATTATCTCGGAGACGTATCTCATTCATCATCTCGCACTGGCCGCGGCACGATTAATTTATATTTATACATTATGTAAGTAACGGTAGTGTTGCGCATAACGATGAGGCGAAGTTATGCATACACACACACACACACACACACACACACACACACCTTACTTGTATGCACATACCCACGTTTATGGGAACGAATAACCGTTTTTGTATTTTCGCGAATACGCTCAGATATGCGGCGCGCCCGCGACCGTTTTAAACACAACGAAGGTTGTTCGGTTTTCTCGGTACATATAATAGATATTATTATGAACACGTATGCATAGAATCTATTGTCGGTGGTCGTGTCACCCACAGTGGAAAAAAATAAAAAAAAAAAAAAAAAGCTGGAGAAACAAAGCGATATTATGCGAAACTCGACGACTAAAATCGGCAAAACGGTTCTTATTATTATCGTCGCGAAATGACGTTGTACGCACAACAAATGATAAACCTAACATACATATGTTACCATAGCACATTAAATGTTATAAATTTTATAATATTATATTTTATACTCAACATTATAATTTACGTAATATGATGTACCTACAGATAATGTGCGTAATGCGTAAACCACGTGAATGTGTGTAAACTATCCATTTTTACACATTACCCGTGAATGCGAATAATATACTATCCAAATTGTCACATAGTGACACCAACATTAAAGTATGTTATGACATATATATATTATATATATGTATAAAAATATTATGCATACATCAATCTTATAGTATTGAGGAGGTGGGACGTGGACTTCAAAAGGTTGAGAACTTTTGTGCTTTATAGTTCACTTCACAGTATACCATTACATATTAATACAATAATATTATACCTACAGACTTTGAGAAAATGCGACCTTGTAAACGTTGTCATTAAATATGCTTCGTAAAGTTTATAATATAGTATACTCTGGCTTTATCTAGGAATGACGGATATTTACCAGTCACTATACGTATAACTCTGTTTAATCACTGAATAAATTCATATTGTTTAAATTGAATGAATAAACAATTAAATATTACGTCGTAAATTATATACATTAATACCGAAAATTAATTTTTAACGCTTTATAATAATCCAAATATTTTTAACTACTTAGGTGACTTTTTCAATAGGTGTAATCTCTATGTAATATGGAACAGAGAGAGCTCTTGCTATTGTGTATTATATAAATATATACACTTTGAATGGTTTACGCAAAAATATTGAGAGCGTTTAATTTGGATACAAATTGCTAGTAAATATAAGGTGCTTACTTTTTAAATTATAAATAAATACATTATACATTACATAGATTTAAATATATATTAAAATAAACCAATTAAACTAACTGAACCCAGATACACAAGCGCAATTAAAAATATAATAATTTTATGGCTAACAAACACCGTAGATTAAAATACAGACAATCATGTACATAATATATCATTATATAGTTACTGTAGTACTTTACAAGCTATAAAGTAATTGCCTATTTCAACATTGAACTAAACGTTTTATACATCAACGCTTATAATGTGTGTTAAAAAGAGTTAGGTATTTGAAACGTTGAGAGTGTTGAGATAATAATATAAAACCAGTTTCGATAAAAATCTAGATTTGTATATTTAGCAAATTATATTTTCATAATTGTTTAACTACTGTTCAAGATGTTTAGGTAGGTATAGTAGCTGCTGTACCGGGCAACTACTTACTTACCGTGGACTCGTGTCTCCAATACGTTCGTTCATATTAACTGTCGGATTGATTTTTTAGCATTATAATATACCAAGTAGATCTATATAATAAAAAATATACACACCTTGATACCTTCAATGTTTTATTTAATCATTATAACTTGCAAGACTTCCATTAGGAAAAAAAAATCGTTATTAAGAATTCAAACGTTATTGCTTATTTGATTTTTGCGTTTTAATTTATGTAATTTAAACACTAAGAATTAATTTATTTTTGAATTGAATATTAAATAGGAATGATTCAACATTACGCGGCCATCATATGTCGGGAATATATTGTTTATTTTATACTCATTTAACTTTTGCGAATTAATAATAATAACTTTAACGGTTACAGATTATTAAAAAATGTATAGACGCAACTTAAAAGACATTTATTCTGTTCGTTTACTTACTATTTTAATCATTGATAACAGAAATAAAAATGTAGCTAATCCGAAAATTATTGATATGAGAAAACTACATATATAGAGATTAGATAGAAAAAGCGTTTTTTCCGAACTAAATTACTCCACTGAGAGTTTTTTAAAACTTTTTTAAGTGTACAGGTACAATCTAAAAATAAAGAAAATAAAGTATACAATCTATTTTATCTATTGGCTATTTGTTTTTAATTTATAAGTATATGATTAAATGTAATATAATTTTAATATATTATTATAAAAAAAACGATATAACTTCAAAGCATGATAATACAATAATTTTCTTACACTAAAGAAAAACACCGACTGAACTCTAACAATAGAAAATTGCTCAACATGGGCGATTGTAAACTCCACCGATTTACAGGTAGTTGATTTTAGGGTTGGATTTATAACATGTAAATTCCACCGATACATTTTT
The DNA here is from genome assembly GCF_002803265.2 of Melanaphis sacchari. NCBI lineage: Eukaryota > Metazoa > Arthropoda > Insecta > Hemiptera > Aphididae > Melanaphis > Melanaphis sacchari. The sequence goes on along the minus strand of NW_020271130.1, from coordinate 531,629 downwards.
TTTACCTGAAAAAAAAATGTAAATTCCACCGATACGTATTTTTTCGTCATTTAAGGCAAACAATATTACCATTATACAATTCGTCAAAGCTGCATTTAAACATTATCAAACCAAATTTTAAAACCAAACAAATTTTTTTAAAACCTAAATTTTCTTTGATTAATTATTTTTTATTCATTTATTTTAATTAACATTATTTTAACATCGAACTAGTGATCACTATTAATTATTATTATATCATTTATTTTAATATTGTGTAAAAAAAGATATAAGTATCTAAATATAATATATATAAATAATAAATTTTTATTAGATTTTTATGATTTTTTTTTTTAAAATTATTGTTAATTATTATTAATAATTATATATTTTTCAATTTTCTATTATTGATATTTGATTTTTATGATTTTTTTTTTTAAATTATTGTTTATTATTATTAATAATTATATATTTTTCAATTTTCTATTATTGATATTTGATTTTTATGATTTTTTTTTTTTTTTAATTATTGTTAATTATTATTAATAATTATATATTTAAAAAAATATAATAAATCTGCACCCACATAAATTATGTAATCTTAATTAATCAGATTGGATTTGGATTACAATTTTAAAAAAAAACGTACCAGTGGAGTTTACATTTTTTTTTCAGGTAAAAAAAACGTACCGGTGGAGTTTACATGAAAAAAGGTCTAAAAAGGTCGCAATCGGTGGAGTTTACATGCGCCCGCTCAACATAGCCACACATTAGCAAATAGCAGATAAAATGTATTATTAACGAGTACTTATTATACTATAAATTTACCAGTAGCATCCTCATCCAATCACCTTTTTACATTATTTAATAATGTATTTATATACTCATAACAACTTTGAATATTATAAAAGTGTCTAATTCATTGAAGATTTTACATAGGTTTATCTTTCAACTTAAGGTTAAATACTATTATCTACAATATTTTCGAACTTTGCAATGTAATATAAAAATCATAATTTAGACTATTTATAAGTTAACAACTATACTAGTATATTAGACATTACACAATTATTGATGAGTATTGTTAGTTCACGAAAACAATCGTTCATTCTGCTGATTAAATTTACAATTTTTTTTACAGAAATTGATTCCCAATTTTAATTTCAATGATACAATTTAAACATTATAAAAAAATGTATATAATATATAATTTAAAACAAGGTTAATTGCTTAATGATTATATTATCACAATTTTATTATAAGTTAATTAAATTTGCAAATTGTAATACTATAACAGTAGTAAATGCCTAACTTTAAATATAAATAGCATAGAATAAAGATGTATTGAACTCTGATAACAAAAAAAAATTATATCCCTAGAAAATCAATACAAGCACTAAATATTTGCTCCTTTCGCCTTTGTAGTACTTTTAATACACTCTAAAATATATTATCATTAAAATTTCATTATTAATCAAACTTGTTTAACAAGTATAAGTCTATTCATAAGCATACTTCGATAATATTAATATAATATTTTAAATAATTATAGTAATTCTGCAGATGATTTTTTTTTTTTTTAATGAGTCAACGAAAAAATGATAAAGTATATAATTTCAAATATTTAAATTAAATGACTAATTAGTTATTTAATATATTTTATATTATATTCAATACATTATAGTTAAATGTATTTGATCTTGTCTGTAAGGACAAATATTTTGCCTATATTTTATTATTTATGGTTACGATACTTCAGATTATTAGTTTCAGTTATTTATTAGTTTATTATCTTATAGCTAAAATAATTAATTATTACATATAATTTATCGTGTTTCAATGCATCAGATATTTCAATATTTGATACTTATATACATTTTGTGAATAGTTATAAATATTTTATACATAAAAAAAAAATAATAAAAAAGTTTTCAAAAAAATCTCTAAAGTACCATCCCATACTTTTTAATTAGAAAAAAAGTGGGGTAAAAACACTATACATACCGGTATCGATAAGTACCTCTACTTAAGATCAACGTGCTTGAACAATAATAATAACGACAAGACACTAATAAATATTTTGTCGTATTAAAAATACGGACATTGCATCGAATAATAATATAATAATAATAATAATAATAATAATAATAATAATAATAATAATAATAATCAATAATATTGTGATCCGTATGATTACCGGAATAATTATGAAATGAAACAAAACCGAACAATGAAAACTGTGTAAATTAGTAATAGGTAGTTAACCATGTAATATATTATTATAACGGTTTGCGCATTGTTTATACATCATACCTATAATATATTATTATGTCGTATACGATATTGTATTGACTAATTCAACCGGAACATCAAGCCTTGTGATTTTTAAAAATCGTAATCGTATCATTATGTTATAGGTACACCGTACACGGTATTCCAATATCGTGCAAGCGGTTCTAAGCACAAGCGATTTGTATAACACAAACACAATAAATAATGCGCATAGCGTAGAATGTTAATCGGACAATGCAATATTGTGAATTGTAGATAATGTATTATGTTAAAGGTATTTAAATACACGCAGTGGATAGACAAATATGATGAATTGGTTGAGATAAAAACCGTTTACGTTTTATTGTGCGTATTGCGTTGATGGCGGCGAGTAACTGCAAAAATTAAATAAGAGGCACAGCAGATTATAAATCTTTTTTGCATGATTGCCACTAGAAACAATATTATGTGGCGTGATCTCAATGTTAGAAATATATTATATTTATTTCCAATTTTACCGAAAACGTTAGAGGTTTGGCTGTATTGAAAATCTACTGGGTGATTTTCTTAGGAGTTAGAATTAGGCAAATTATGTGACAGGTACATTGGGGTCGTGTCAATGAACATTATTAGTGTGTGTACTGTAACGTATTTCAGCGCGCTACGGGCTGTAATCGTATTCGAAATAATTAATTTCGTATGCTATTGCCTATTTTTAATTTTGTTGATAATTGAACAATAAATTACATGGTTACCATACGCACAACGTACACTACTATTATAAGCGTATAAACTACTATCACATCGATCAAGATCAGTGATCAGTTTATATTTTATTATTATGATTTAATATCTGTCAACACACATGTAAGTAAAAAATTACGATTGCTACAGCCTACAATACGTTATAATTATTATGTAAGGGTAATAATAATAAATGCACATAGGTACCAAACTTAATATACTTAGTACATATTACTTACATATTATTATGTAGATATTATAAAAGTAGTTAAGTATAAAAAATGTAAAACAAAAACAATATTGTGATTTTATAAATTTTACATAGGTTTATCCTATACAATATACATAATTGTCTTGTGTTCACGGTTTTAGTTTAACAAACGAATATTAACAAATTAAGTATTTTACATTTTTCAAAATCATTTTTTAAGCTTTGTACACTAATTTTCTTCAACTCGACAGTTACTTGCCCATTTTTATTAGTTTTTAATTTTTATACAGTATTATATTTAAAAAAAAAAAACATTTAAATATTGATTTGGAACGTATATAATGTTACGTGAATGAAACATTTCACATAAACGAAGTTAAACATACAATTCGTCGTTTATATCGTCTTATAATGTAATGACTAATAACAATATAATAATTTAAACCATGTGACATAAAAAGTTGGTGTCCGTTTCAGAAAACGTATGTAATGAAGTATTTCCGTTTCGCAAAATGAATGCAATAACTATACGCGCGTATAAACCGATTTCACAATGTGAAAGAGTTTTATGAACTTGTCTATGATTTGATGTGACGTTATGCTTATGACATATATAATAGGTACCTACATATTACGTAACAATAAATAAGATCTAAAATAAAGTATATTATATGCAGTAAAGGATTTAACAATTCGTCGTCCTATGCCAATTTAAATTTGCTACAACATCAATTAATTTATCAGTCTTTTCTTTCGATTGTTTTTTGTATTGAAATTTGCTTAACTTTTATCTGTTCATGTATTTTAATATATTATATATAAAATAAAAATAAATATTTAATTATATTATGTTAATCGATATCCTATAATATCAATATGCTCATTAAAAAGTGTAAACTGTCGTCACTCGTCATTCAAAATAATTCACGTATACGTGTGTAGTATGTACTTATCAGTGAACACACAATAATAATTGAATTATAAACAGATTGACTCGTACCGATACCACCCCAATAAAGCATTATATCTTAATTCTTAGTATCTATATTCTATAAACAATTAGATAAGTTATAATAAAACATAATTGTTGTCGCCATCGACGACTTCCTGAGAAAAAAATAAGTAGTACTTTGCTGAAGTAAAGTAAAGTATAGTCTTACAAAAGAAGGCTCATATTTTTTTTTTAAGTTCTAGGTACTTGTAGTATAGAAGTCTAAAATTCGAATACAATAAAATATTTTGAAAGGATGATGAATTTAAAAAAGGATTTATTTATGGCTATGCTTATATTATCAAATATCCATAATATGACATATGGTCATATAAAAGAAGCTATAATAATCGTTAAAAGAAAATACTTGTGTTCAATGTACGTTCTTGGATATAAATTTATTAAATGACATTATTCACTTTATTAGGTGTGTTTAGACATTAAGAGCTCAAAGTTATAGAGTAATTACATGCATATTATGTGTAATTTATTTGTGCTTTTACAGGTAGGTACGTTACAAACAACTTTGACATGTATATCATATTCGCATTAATCTATAAATAGCGTAATGTTTAGTCATATTTCAGTTTATGCATAGAATATAGGTATACATTTATTGAAGATGTCTTCTCCGCAAATAAAAAATGAATATTTTATGGTAATATGATAAGTGATTGATTGATTTGGGGTGCCAAAAATAATACGGTGTATATACAATGATCACTTACGTAAGTGCTTTTTACTCATCATAGGTACCTACGTATGATACACTACAAAATATAATAAAGGAATAGATGTCTGCATCCATAAGTATGCAGTTAGAGTATACAGTTAACACATAATAATATGACGATTAAAGTATTTAATCCAACTCGTTGCATTATAATTTTATTAACCCGTTCGTAATTGTTAAAATTAATTTAATCGTATTTTTTCCTTAAATGAATATGATGTATTGTACATATTATACTATAACATAAATGGTAATCATTAATAGGTATATTCAAATAACAAATTGGAATATTTTATTTGATAGGTACCTATGTAATTATTGTACGACTGAATTGTGACTTCTTGTCTATCACGGGAAAGCACTTATAGCTACGTAATTATTATAATGTAATATATTGTATTTAGTGTGATATATAATATAACATTATATACCGAAAGATTCTTGTATGGCATAAAATTCATTATTTCAAAATCTATTTTAATTAATTTAATTATTTATCTAATGTTTTTAAAAATATTTTTTGTACATAATTTCCTGTTGAAATAAAATAACATTTTTTACAAAAATTATATTTTTAAATATTTTTTACCGTTATAATCTTTTAAGTTTTTACTTTTTTTATAATAACAAACATTTTTAATTTTATATTTTAAAGCAGAATATTTTTCGAAATATTTTAATACACAAAAATTTAAATTCGAACTAGTAGTTTATGAGTTATAACTTATAAGTATTTAAAGTTTTGGTCAGCTATAGTATGAGGTATCTCACAAAATGTTGGTATACTATTTTGATCATCTAAACAAATACTTATAATTCATAAAATACTCATCCGTATTTCACTTTGTATGTAATAAAATACTCTGAAAAATAATCTATTTCAGAAAATGAAGTTAAAAATGTATGTTTTCATTCAAAAGTAAAAATTTACAAATTTAAAAAAATAATTTTGTTTTATTACAACTGAAAATGGTGCAAGAAAAATATTTTCAAAAAACATTAATAAATTTTAAAATAATAAGCGTTGTTTGATAAAAGAATTATACTCAGTTTATTTAATATTTAATACTTTTTAAATTTAGTTTTTAGATCAGTTCTTTAAGTATTAATATTTGAATGCAGTATGAAACTGAGCATTTTTATTATCTAATAACGACTAAATCAATGTCATCGGCTTATATTTTTAATTAAATACTCGATTCGAATATTATGCAGTGACGTAATTTGGTTATGTTTGTGGGCGAGAGGAGGGAAGTTTTTTTTTATATTACAAAAAAAAAAGTTTTTGAATATGATATTACAACAAACACTTCTCAGTTACTATTGCCCGAACGTTTACGTATATAATATACTTATGCTCATTGCTCATAATATATTATAAATATATTATAATGATAAACTAGACATTTAAATGACACAATGACACTGACAGCGACAGTACAAAAGAATAGAAATGTTACATTAGTACTGTTGCATACTGTAGTGGGTACGTATTACTTTTTGTGTACGTAGTATAATACCTATATACCCGTATTTAATACAATGATGGTAGTTAGAGGTATGTGTGGAGTTCGTAAAGGGAGTATTTAAGTAAATTTAGTCCAATTTCTCAAAGCATTTTAATGCTTTGAATTTATTATTATAATTCATTTTTGTCAACTAAAGGTTTTATTCTGGATAAATTTTAATGAATTTCAACGTATACTTAATTTTAAATCTGTGTAAATACACGAATAAAAAAACAAAACTTTTATTTTGTTTGCAGTGGCGATCACGAAAAAAGTTTATTATCGGTGCTTACGTTTTTTTTAAAATGTTTGATGTAAAGATATTCAGTTTAATTATATTAAAAAGCTTTTTTTGTTACATTAAGTATCGATTTCGCTTGGAGAAAAATATTTGGATGGGGTAGTACCCGAAAATGAATTTTATCATCGTGTTAAAATGGGATAAGTATATGGATTTATTCATAATCGAGATTATTATTTCATATTCTGCATTGATTTTAAATATTTAAAAAATAAAAATAATATCTATGTTATGGATATTTAATTTAATTTTCTACACATCCAAGTTAAATTCCAAGTACTAAGGCATTATCACAGGTATCTAAGTATATTAGTTGGGTCCCAGATTTTTTTCATCAATACGCAACTATTATGAGCATATTGTAGACCAGCGGTTTTCAACCTTTTTATAACCACGTACCACTTGAAAAGTTAAATTTTTTATCAAGGAAGATATTTTTGTGTACTATCTATGAATTTTCCATGTACCATAGGTTAAGTAACGCTGTTGTAGACTCACCAGTATAATATATAAAATGAGAAGTTCATAAATAATGAAAAAATTGTATTTTACTAAAAGAGAAATTTATAAATTTCAATGTAAACGATAAAACTGCAGCAAAAGTTAATCGATTTGGTTTTTTTAAAATTAATTTTGTTTATATTTTACTTTTTTTTCCTGGAAACAGAAATCTACTCGTTTTATGGTTGAATAATTGTTTTCAGATTGAATAAGATAAGATAAGTTGGTCAATGATTGATCATTGATAATATCATTTGTCCTTATCTTATAACATGTATAAACTTTTTATCTAAGTCAAATAGAAAAGGTAAATGAAACGATTAAAAAATTATAGCTAATAAAATAAGTGGTTTTTTAACTATTCTAACTATTAATAATATCTACTGAAAAGTTTGGTTAGTGAATATACATACTATAGAATCAAGTTAACACATTTTTCCCTAACTCATTTCTTTAAAAATTAACCTATTATTTTATTGCTTTAATTGATTATTTTATTTACATTGACTTTTTAACTAATCGTTGTTGTACCCAATGACGAGGTGCCACTTTTTATGTGTATTTACCATATGCATATAATTAAGATAGGTATATAACCATATATGTACTTTTATAAAATAGTTGGGTACTTACATTTAATATCTAAATAAATTGCCAGTAGTGTCTGCTGGTTGAATCACGACATCACATTAAATGAAATACCAAACTAACAAAATATTATTTGTTAATCATCGTTATCAGCGTAGAGTCGGTTTCCGAGAAAAAGCAAAATTTTTTTGCTAAACTTAGTTACCACCACTAATATATTTATATTTTTGAATGGAGGACAATTACATCGAATATAATATACTGGATAAACAAGTACGATGTAGTGATTTTACTAGTTAGAACATCCAGGTTTCATTAATAATGTAAAATAACGATTAGTAAAAAATACACGCAATTATTATTTACGAGACTTATTCTGAACTCGTGCAGTTTTAATTACAAAAAAAAATGAAATACAATTAATGTGAATTAATATTATGAATTGTTTTAAATTTTTTTTTTTTTGTTACACTAGGGTGTACCTTATAGATCCGCTTATGATGTATAAATAATTGTCTATTTATAAAAAGCTTTGCAGTATCGTTTGAAATTTGAAATGTAGGTTCATTAAATAAATATAAAATTATATTTTATACTCTTCAGTACTTGCTGTCTGTTAAAGAATTTATTATTATACAATAAACAAATATATGTTTACCATTTTACTTCATTTTAATTAAAATTTAAGTCAATATAACAAGTAAACCTTTAAACTCAAATGATCTGTTATTTAGAATTTTAATTAAAATCTTAATTAAAATGTATGTCATTAATATTCTATTATTTGAACCATTCACCCCAGTATTGCGGTAAGGTCACTCGTTAAGTCAGAGAATCCCATAAAATCCTTTTGTTTCCAATTTCGTTGTTTATATAAAATAATGAAGAGTTAAAGAGAATTTGTGACTATAATCTAGTTAAGGCACTAAGTAAAATAATAAATAACTGTTTCTTTTTGTATTTTGTTAAAACATTGTAGGTATTTAATGTACATGTATAATAAATTAATAGTAAGTACATAAAGCAAATACATATATTTGTGTTAACTTGTGAAATATGCGATTTAAGATTAAGGCAAAAAAGAGGAAATAAGAAGTTGTTGTAATATAACCTAAGCATATTGATTTAAACGTCTGTGTAATATGGAGGTTTTAGTGTTAGAAGGCTTAGCAGAGGCCAGAAGCTGTAACCATGGTATATTGGTACCAAATGAGTATTTTTATGAGGTGGTCATGTTGTGCAATGTTCCTTGGTATAATGTCAGTTTCGTGTATAAAGGATTTTTGGGACGGAATGAATTAATTGGACTTAACTTAAATTGTTGTTATTGTTTTCGATAGTCACTTGCAGATATCCGTGTTATTGTCTTAACTTGGTAAGCATGAAAAGTTATATGGATTATAAATACATTTTAATAAATTCAAACTTGGCAAATGAATTTATCGAGTTTTTGCAAATAAATTGATTAATGTAATAATTTATAAATTTGAAATGTTTAAAGCTATTATATTTACATTAATTTAAAATGTGCTTTTAAAATATAAACTGATTACTTTTAAGTATTATTAGTGATAATTATTAACTACCTATAGTACTAAATTATAATTTTATCATAATTTTTGTAAAATCAAAAATGCCGTCATTAATTTCGATATTAATCATCTGTATCAATTCATTGATTGTATATTCTGTAGAAAAATAATCAACGTGTAAATTCAAAATAATTATATTTATAAAATTCTATAACTATACGATTTAAATTTTTTATCATAAATATAATCGCTGTGTGAACATGCGAAATAGAAAATATTATAGTAATTAATGTGGAGCTCTAGCACTTAAGTAATAATAAACTAGCTCAGTTTTATGTCAATTTGAAATACTTTACTAAGTGTCCAAATAGTTTAATATTTTCAACTGTTGGAATAAATTTCAAGACATTACCGATAGAAGAAATAATAAGTACTTAAAGTTTCCTGATCAAATCTATCACTCGATCCACTTATCATATTATCAAGTGCTGTATTAAAACAGTTAATATTGATTTCCTGTTTTACAGTTTCATGAAATGTTTGAGATGTACTATTTTTACTTTCATGATACTTTCTTTCTCCAGACATCTAGAATATTTATTTTTCTTTAAGTACATGCATATTTACATTTACTTCACGATTCATTTTAATATTTGGGCGCATCATATTTAAATAAAAAATAAAATTTGGATTGTTTTATATTTGAAACCTACAAAATGATATAACTTCTTTTATAACTAAAATCTAAAATAAAGCTCCAGTTGTTGCTATAGCATACCCATTATTTAGCAACGCCCGTAAACATTCCTATGTTATAAACTAAATACGGAATGTTTTGAATTAAACGAGTAGAGATAAATCTTAAATAGTAAAGGAGTAGTAACTGTGTCTTAGAGGACAACTCCTTTAATTACTTTTGGTGAAGAGGTAGATAAACCGTACCGAAAAAAAATGATCTTCTAAGTAGGACCTAGATAGTCAGATGAGTTTCAATTTGAACAAAAGATCTGTGTGCAAGACTCGATCAAAGGCTTAGGAAACGTCTAAAAAGAAACCCGTGCAAATAGTGCAATATTGTTTTTCTTCTAGAGAAAATAATATTTTGTCTACTATTCGAAGAATTTGATGAATTTTAGAATACTTTTCACGGAAATCAAACTATTTTTAATTCATTGTAGTGTTAAATAATTATTTAAATGTCTTCAAATTCGAATTTAACTTTAAAGGTAAATCAGTTATAAAACTATACTATGTTGACATTCAAGGACATATCTTAAAAATGTTCTTTAATTCGTCTAGTATTCAACTATATAAAATATTCAGAAAAATATTTAGTTATATTATAATAGCATTGCTTAAATCAAAATCAATAATATATCTCAATCTATAAATAATTACAGCACTACATATATATAATGGATGCTCATTATAAACATGCTAAGGACATAGCTCATTCCGAAAGCCTCAGAATCAAATATATTTATTAACAACAAATAATTACTAATTAATAGTATCAGTATGTCTACTATATAACTAAGCTAATTTAGTTAATAAATAAATTAATTTATTAATAAATATATTGATACGTTACACAATTTGGTAACGCATTGGAATACAAAGGATTATACCAATACTTTAATTTAGGTTAGAAAGATAGGTATATTTAGAACTTAGGTATATACAGTATTATTTTGTTTATCTGAGACTAATAATAAAAATAATTAGAATACATCACTTTCACTCATTAGTCATTACTGTAGGGCTCGGAAGTTGATGACCTTAAAAACAATAAAAAATGACCATAAAAATGGCAAAAAATGTCCTTAAAATAGAAAAATTAAAAAATTAAAAATATTTGTTTTATAAATGTCTGTGGTTATCGGCATAATGGTCAACAAGAAACGATAAGAAATGAACTAGTGTGAAATCAAAAAATAACTAAAAATGTGGCAAAATGACCTAAAAATCTCAAAAAATGACTTAAAAAGTAATAAACACCAAAAAATGCAAAAAAAAAAAAAATGTAAAATAAAAATTAGTTATTTAGATTCACATGCTTATGAAACAGATTAGTGGCCAGGAGAGCATCGTCTAAAAAGTTCCAAAAAAAAATGCAAAATGCATCAACTTCCGAGCCCTAGTCATTAGTCATTAAAATGCACCTCTAAGCGTTGCCGGATCATCTGTCTTCCAAATTGTAATGTAGTCGGAAATGTTTGTTTTCTACATTGTTCTTTCGTCGGTTCTGTTCTCCTTGTATACAGTACTTCAGTAGCGAAACTGGTGGTACCAACATTATTAACAGGTGTTATGAGCAGTGATGCCGGTTGCCGGCAGTGGGGGGGGGGGGATACATAATTATTTGTTATTTTTGACAAGCAAATTTGCACGTTAAGCTTATCTTTGAGGTTCTATCAAAGTGTTTACTTTGAGTACTGAACTAGCGCCAGTGGTATTTCATTCCACTTCCGGTAAAAATTTTTAAAAGTAATCTGCTATCTGTTACGGTGTCTACAATATTTTCGTCGTTTTCGTTCAATAAGACACAAGCAGACCAGATCTCGTAACGATATCTTAACTGATAGTTTTCAGAACAGAACAATGACATCGATGGATTTTACGACATAATGATAAAAGTAAGACATATTTTTTTTATTTTCAATTATTTTATCCTCACGACTTCACCTTGCAATGGTGGTGTTAAAATTATATCGTCTTGGTAATGTTACTGCGGTAGCGGTAAATCATGTAAAGCTGAATTTTAACATAATCTCTAATTTAAAAAAAATTGATAATTAATTAAAAATATAACTAATTAAATTTAAGCTAGTATAATCCGAAATAACTTTTTTGAATATATTATAGAACTTATCCATATTTTAGATGTAAAAAAAATGAGCGAGGATGTCACGCCATTAAATAATAGGCTTTAAGTTTAACTGAATGGAGATGACGTGTCAGTCCTTAAAATTTATTTATATGATAAAATGGTAGGTTAGGTTAGGTTACTAATAATTTATTTTTTGAATTTTATACATTATGATTTATATATATTATACAATTTTTAAAATTTTGAATTTTTGAGTTATTTATAGGCAGTTGAGATTTTCGATATTTTTTTATAATATTAATAAAAAAATTATGAAAGGATGAAAATACTCGTTAGATTTCATATAAAATTTCTTATATATTATGTTATTTATTTTCCAATTAAAGAATATAAAAAATAATGGTCTCAATTATTTTAAAATGTAATTTAAATTAATTTAATGAACGCAGTGTTTTCAGGAAAAATATAATCAGTACTAAAGTGAAATAAATCACTTTAATAGTTATAAATATGATAAAATTTACTTTGTTACATAGGCTAATAGATGGTCTCTGCTCAGAATCGTTAATCTTATTTAATAGTGTAGTAAATGATATTATTAAATTTAAATTTAACATAAACATCACAATGACTCATTTGACGCATAATGTACGGTAGAGTGGTATTCACTTGTTTATCTTTTTAACATTTATTATATTGTATTTTTAATATTTTTGAATATCTGTAAAAACCACTTACATGGAATTAGCATTTAATAATCAAAGTTTCTGAATAAAAAATAAAAAATTTAATTACATAAAAATTTAAATATTTTTAAAATTATAAAAATTATCGCACTTAGAAAGTGTTAAACAAGTTTTGGCAAAAATGAAAAAAATTAATGAATTTTTTTTTTAATTAAAGCAAAAAATTGAAATCGACTATCTAAAACTGGTAAAAATTTTACCTATTTTTTTTAATTAATATATGTATTTTACCAATTATTTTAAAGAACACTTCGAATTTCATTTATATTTTAATCCTATAATATCACCAATTAGTGAACAAAATCCAATTTTCCATCATAAACCATTTTCAAAGTTTAAGACTGACTACAGTTATATTATACTGCTCTAAAATATAAATATATACTTATAAATGATTTGATTTATATTAGAAAAGTTAAAAGTTATATAAAAAAAAATTGACTTAAATATTAAATTACATGACAATATACTTATTTATTATAATTCGAACAATATTATTAGGTTTTACACATTATATATTTTAAAATTAATTTTTACACATAACCGATTGATCAAAATTGACAATACCGAATGGAACTTGACCAAATGAAACAAAAAAAAAATAAAAAATAAATCATGATAATTGAAATAATATTAAAATTTTTAAATTTAAATTATCAAAATGTTCAAGAAAATATTACCGTATTAGTTAAGAGGACATCGCGTTGTAGCCGCATGCGTATTGTCCCTGTTTTATTAATGTACGTATATCATACCTAATTTTCGTTCAGCGTAATCCATTTTATGCTGTTAGTTTAGAGTCAATTTATCTATATGATTAAACTTAAAGGTATAAATATTGTCTAGATCATCTCGTCGGTTTTTATTGATATTTTAATTTTTTTATAGCTATGTAAAATATAAAAACTTAAAAACGATCATAACTCACTTAAAATTAAAATGCTCTAGTGATTAGTTTTACTTTTAAGTTTGATGATTGGTAAATTAACTCTAATATTAAAATAGCATTATATGGATTCCGCTGAACGAATATTTGCCATGTTTTATATTAGTAAAATAGAGTCTACATATTTGTGGATAAATGGCGTTTTCTTAATTGATTTTAAATACCACATCATTAGGTATCCATATTAAAAATTCAAGATATTCGTGTAATTCGTAGTTCTTTTTCGATTAATCAAGGTTTTACTGTAATTTATTGTAAAAATGATTTATTAATCGACCAGCTTTTAATTTAAGCAAGAATTTGTAAAGTATTTCTATATTAAACGAATATATGCGTATTAAATTATTATATTTATGCATATTTTATAAATTATAACTATATTTATGGACGTGTCAATTTATACTTATAAAAAATAAATTTCAACAATAGGTAAATTAATAACGTTATCTATTCATCTATCGAAATTACAATATCAATTTAATTGCATGGTATTTACTATTTTTTGTATATCTCAAAAATTAATGAAGTAAAAAATATTATTCAAGCTAAAACGTATATAATTATGATATTCTATGATATAAGTATACAAATTAAGAGCAATACCGTTTAAATTTATATTTTTTTTGCAGCAGAGTGTGTGACATAATACTAGAAATGTTTGAGTAACATAAGTATTTATTTAATATCCAGATAACATTAGATAGATTCAACGTTTTTATAATACGAGTACTAAACAACGATATTAAATAACATTAACGAGACCATCTACATAACAATAAAATAAATAAATAAAGCATAGATTTCAGATGTACCTACTTGTCATTGGGAGTTAAATACCTTTATATCAGTTTTGTTAATAATTTTTTATTTACAATTTTATTTATGTATACTAAAAAAATAGTTTGGTCTTGAGAGTTATAATGTTAAAAGTTGGGAATTTTTCAAAAATGTATGAGATATGCATGCATTTATAATTTTATTATCATTAGCATTTAAGCATTAAAAATTTGAAAATAATTAAAATATGTAAAATAAAAGTAATTTGATTTAAAGTTTAAATTAAAACTATGTTATATAATTTATTGACTCATTACATTGCATGTTCCATTTTAAGTATTTGCTCAAATAAACAAAATATAAACAAAAATCAACCAAAAATAAGTTTGTTTTTATAATATTTTTTAAGATTTACTTGGAACGTACAGTTGAGCAAATACTAAAGACTTTTATTGGAAATTATTATTTTATTATTAATTTTTAAAGAGAGAGAAGAGTCGGATTTCAGAAAATATGTTTTTGCATAAAAATAACTACTTTTTTATTTATATTTATCGAAGATTAAAGCATAATTAAGATCAGTATACTTAATTACTACATAGATTTTTGTTATCTATGAAAATGTTGTTTAATACTCATAGTGAATTTATTATTGTTATAGGAAGCTCTATCGATACATAAATAATTGTTCTAAATTAAGTATTGAAAATAATTAGCTAAAAGATCAACTAGTCAATATATGGGTAAAAATAAATTTAAAAATGATCGAAATGTGAATTAATGTAAATACACAAATAAAATCACATTTAAATAGTGTACTATACTTTTACATTGTCAAACAGTAATTATTGTTTTGTTTGATGTTTTTTTTTAGAAAATTTACATATTCTCGCCGACTATAAAATGAGTAATCTGACTGATAGCAGTAAAAATAACACGGGTAAGCAACTGTATTCATGCAATGTATGTGACAAGTTTTTCAAACACAGAAGTAGTCTGGCGGTACACCGGCGGATACACACAGGTGAGCGACCACATAAATGCAATGTATGTGGTAAATCGTTTGCACAAAGTGGTAATCTGGTGATACACCAGAAAATACACACAGGTGAGCGACCGCATCTATGTAAAATATGCGGAAAGGCATTTCCAGTTATCGCGTCACTAATGACACACCAATGGACACACACAAATGATAAACCATATTCATGTGATGAGTGTAAAATGTCGTTTTGCACAAAAGCAAACTTAGCGAATCATCAATGGAAGCATACGGGTATAAGACCATACATGTGTAATATTTGTGACAAGTTTTTCACGCAAAAAGGTACTCTGAACACACACCGACGAATTCATACGAATAAGCAACCACATCTGTGCAAAATTTGTGAAAAATCATTTACCAGTAAAGGAAATTTGAAAAAACACCAATGGAAACACCGGTGTTGGAAACCATACCCGTGTGATGTATGTGAAATGTCATTTATCTTTAAGAAAGAACTAAATAAGCACCGGCAGACGCACACAGGTGAAAGATCGTTTGCGCGGGACTTATGTGACAGATCGTTCACACAAACAGACAAACTTAAGAGGCACAAATCTAGTCACATGGGTTCTCAGATGCTTTGCCCTTTGGATGTATGTGAAGTATTGTTTAATAGTAAAAAAACTGACGAGGTACTTGCAGATGCATCGACAGATTTGACCGTATCTATATCACAAGTAGTTTTAAAATGAAGAAAACTAAATAATATAGTAATAAGAAAAATGGTTAAGACGCTAATAATAAGTGTTAGATAATTATCGCAATTTATAATAAATGTCGATAATTCTATAAGTGATTATTTAATAATAAAAAAATCTGTAACTTACGTATTGATAGCAGAGGAATTTTCAAAAGTAGCGAAAGGAGTCGATGTGCATCAATATACCTTGTAACTTTAAAAAAATATTATTAGTTTTTATTATTATGTTTTTAGTTGTTGAACTATTTTTGCTTATTATATTCTTAATAAAACTGTGTATATAATTAAAGTGTATACTATTAATTATTAATTTATACTATGCATATTAATTACTAATACAATAAGTTAAATGGTTTAATTTTAATAAATCTTTATTTTATTTTATTACATTAATATATATATAGTTAAAAGTGTTAATTCATTATTCTCTTAAAAAAATATTGTAACCACATGTATTGTCTCCGTCTAACTAATGTATAACATACGAACAACCTTGTATAAGATTTTTAAGCTTAAGATAAATTTTTATAAGTAAAAAAAAACTTTTATGAAGACATATATGTAATACATTTTTATACACGAGTTGTTAATAATGTTATACAAATTTTCAAACATTGAACTTTTAATTTGAACACTTGTAAAAAAAAATTTTAACTATTTTCTTGATATTTTATGTTTGAGATATGAACTTTATATTAAGTATTTCAACAACAACAAAAAACAAAATTAAATCGCACAAAAAAAAAAAAAAAATTGAAATAACTAGAAAATTTTAAATGTCTATAAAGTAACTCAAAAAGACAAAATGTTTGACAATAAAATTAAATTATGTCAAGAAAATGCTAAAGTAGATATTTTATGACATTTTTAAGACCAGTGTTATTTTTTATTGAAGTACCTACAATATAAAAACAAAAATTGTGTATGATTTTATCGAAAACTAGTTTTGCTAAATTATTCTTATTTTTTTTTAGTTTTCTCGATTATTTTGAAAATGTACTTAGAATTGTTGACCTTTCCAAAATATCAATAAGATCTAATTTTCTAACAAAAACTACACTCAGCATTTTTACCTCTTCAAAAGATAATGTTAGCTATATATACCTATATAAAAAAAAAATTTCTGTAAACTAAATATTTTTACCTCTTACTAAATCTAAAAAAAATTAATTAGTCAATAATCCATCAAAAATATTTTAATCTGGATATTAATGATTTATGTCATGGAGAATAATTTGATAAAAATATTATTATTTATTGTACAGTGATTAAACATTAAATAATACAAGACTTCAGAAGTAATTTACAGGAAAATAACGAAAAATAAGGTAAACCAATAATAGAACAATTTTAATTGTTGTAAATTATTTTAATTAATTTTTTTAATATTTTACTTTAAAAGTTTATTTGGGTTTATCTGGTAGTGTTACTGTTGTAAGACTTGAAATTAAAATGTTTGTGCAAGATTGCATTTTTTATGAAAATTCAAAAAGTTGCATACTTGCATTTATATACATTATTTTGATCCTTATTGAAATTTAAAAATAGTGAACAATTCATAATTCGACAGTTATTATTTAATTTTAAGATCTACATAAAATTTAACGTACATTTTTAAAACAAAATTAATAATTTTTTCCAATTATTTATTTTTTCTATAAAAACATTTATAATTTTTATAAAACAAAATATATTTTTAATTTATATTAACTATATTAGAAGTATACATATAATTTGTTAAACTATTAGTTACTTTTAAAAAAAGTAGTTAAAAGTAACTTAACTTAAAATTTTTACTTAAATATATGCAGCTTTGCAATATTCCATAAAATTTGATTACTATAAATGTGGGAGATTTTACAATACTAGTATCACCAAAATTGTATTTTTAATAGTTATTTTAGTCACGCAAGTGCCTATTCATTTTTTGGCTATACCACATACTATATACCATTATACAATTGGTCAATGTGTAAAAAATTTAAAATTATATCAAAACAAGCATTCTTAGTATGTATATTTATAATTTTATCCAAATCATGTTCTACTAATTTTATCTAACAGGCATGCTTTAATCAGTCGATATTTATTGATTGTATTCCCCCTGAAAAACACTGATAAAATTCTATGACATAATAATATGTGATTTCACGTACAATATTTCACCGATTCAAATCAAATTATGCAATAATATAGACGTTAAAATTCTGTGGCGTTGACACTAATATACTCATTTTAATTTTATTATTATAATTATTATTAATACGTAATTAATTGACCAAATCGGTACCTCATCATGAAAATAATACACCATGGTATAAACTTAAAAGTTAAAAGTATATGTTTAATTTTCATTTACTTATAGACTATAGTCATATATTTATTATAGGTGTATTAGTAATTAGTGAAATAATTAAACACAATGATTTCTAATCCCCTCTCTAGGAAATATTGTTTGTGTCCTTTACGAACGCACGTTTTAATACGATATTCTATTGACCATTAAATGCCCAAACATAATACATATTTTTTATGAAGTTATATGGTTATGTACTGTTACTACAATTCATGTAGTTTTCTAGACATTCGAGGTTGTATCAGACCGACATTTTTAATGGCGTAGGACCATGAGACCGGTAACGGTAAACTATTTTCGGTGGGTTTTATTTATATCTTTTTTTTTTTTTTTTTGCACATAACGTTTTCTCAAACCGATACTATTTGCACGTGCGCCCGATCATCCGAGTAAATGCGAGACGTCTCGTAAATACGCAGTCGCCGTGAACACATCATGCACGTACTATATACGCTTATGTACAGAGTGATCTATGTGTCGGATTACAATATTTTTTCGTTAATTTTTTGTGCGATATTTGCAGGAAAATATTTTACTAAAAATAATTGCGATTACCTTTTTAAAGATTTTTTATTCTAATTATTTTTAACGATAATCCGCGTTTTCTACAGTATATTATTATTAGAGTTTGGTGTTTATGAGAAAAAGCAAACGGTCTTTTATTTTAGAAAACATATTTTTTTACAATGGCTAAAATGTGAAAAAAACCTGCAAGAAAACTCATTAAGATCAAAGAAAAAATTTTTTTCATGAACCACTCTGTACATAATATATATGTGACGTTATGCCCTCGAGCAACCACTCGTTATATTATGTATGCGGTAACAGTTTTTTTCGTAAGCGACGAATTGCACGTAAAATATCTCATAACCTATGTGTTCGTATAAATATATATACATACAATCGAGCAAACCTCGCCCGTGACCGCGATTTTTCGTACGCGCGCGGAACCATGAGATCCAAAAATTTTTCTTTTTTAAAAAAAAGTTAGATCTCCTACCACACGTCGTGGTCTAAACGATAGTGGTATTCACCGTTATTCGAGCGTTTCGCGACCGACATCTTGCGATGATTATTACTATTATTTTTATTATTCGGTGTCTACCTTTATTTGACCGTCCGTCTGTCGGTCTGTATCCGTTTATTGCGGTAGGCTAAGGGAGTGGGAATATTCGCATATCGTTACGATTGTGACCATGTCATTTTACGCAACTGCGGCGGCGGCACCCGAAGGTTACACTGTACGATGACGCGAGACCCGGCCCAGGTCCATTTTGTAGTCGTAATTCGATATTTCACGTTTTACCGTTATTATTTGAGCGATACCTACGATGTGTTGGTATTATTATGGTAATGAGTACGTACCCACAGCTAGTAGTATTGAACATTAGCAAAAGCGCATTTCCCGCCCGCCAGCTAATTAAATTTGTATGATTTTTGAGTGATTATTTTTCGCGATCGTAGGCGTAAATTTTTGCGGGGGCCAACCACTCAAATTTGTTTTACACCTATATAAAAGCCAAACTCTGTGCTCGCCAATGACTTCACACCCTATTATGTTAATAATATTTTAAGATAATATAATACATACAGTACATATAACATCTAAGGCGTTAATAACAGCGTTATAGGATGTATATGATGAATAATATGATTAAAGTACTTTATTGTACACTGGTCTGTTCAATACTAGAGTATGGCACTTTTATTTTAAGTTCGCATATTGTGTATTAACTATCAAGTAGAGAGAGTTCAACAAAGATTTTTGTGGTTCGCTAGGTTTTCTTCATTTACCTCATGTGATTGTGCGACTACTAAAAATGCAATTACTATTATATATTATGTAATAGTAGGACTAGTAGGTGCTATAATAAATAAATAAATAATATTTTTTTTTTCTTACAAATAATGAGTTTATAAAGAATAAAATACATTTTTTATAATAATATACATTTTTATTTAACTTAAATAGTCCATCGTGTGTAAATAAATAATTATTTTTTTTTTAAATTTAAATAATTTCCAGTAATTTGTTTTCATAATAAATAATATTAATTTTTTGTTAATCATAACTCAGTTTGTTCGTATAAAATTTTAATTTTCAGTATTTACTGAGTAAAAACAGTAAGTCTTAGCATTAACTAGTAAACCACAGTCTTATCAAGTAATTAGACGTATACAGTAAGAGATATATTGTTTTACAATCGAATTTAAACTGTAGATCAGTTAGGTAGTAGTGATATCCACTACGTGTTTCACTAAAAATTTTTTCTTGTCCACATTAAAAGTGTGAGTCTATTAAAAGTAGAGTTAAATAATCAAATAATAAATAAATACAATCATACAATAATCATTGTTTTTATATTATGCTGATAAATTAAATAATTTAATTAAAATGTACATATTTTTTAAATGTACTATTATCATTACACTAAATAATATCCTAAATAAAAAAAATATTCCTGACCCGCAAGTAGTTTTCAAAATTAATATTTGGCTCTTTCCAACATCATATAATATAGCGAGGACTACCATTTCTGTAGTCTGTAAAGGTACCTATAATATAGGCCATAGGGTTTACTGACTACCGTTCTCACATTTAAAAATCAGTTGTTTGACAAACGATAAGTAAAGGTGAAATTTAAATAAACTTTTTATTCCTTTCACGTTATTCTTATATTTTCATTATCGTTTTGAAACAATTTTATTTTTTGTCTTATTGATTGGATTTAACGAATTTTTTGGTTTATTTTATTTTTATCATCATTTTTATATTTAACATTTTTATAGCATTTTATATGCAAATTCAAATTAAAAAATTGTATTATTTTACTGTAAAATTCTAATAGAATAATAAATTTTACATTTATTCAATTATGAACGCAAACAATTAAAATTGTGGTCTAAATAAATGTCAAATCTTGCGTTTTAAATTTCATATTACATAATCTATTAAAATTTAAAACCGTTACTGACTAACAAACAATGTAATATGCCTGTACCTATAATACTTTAATGAATAATGATTATTGAATAATTCATTATACCTATGTATATTAACAAATTATAATAAGGTCGGTTATGATTTATTAAGTTTTTTTACTGTCAAATTTTCAAATTGTATTATAAACATCTAATAAATCATCAAATATGCTTTAAGAATAGTAAAATTGAAAAATATATTCTTAAAATTAAAAATTCATTAAATATTCAAAAATATACAATATAAACTTTTAATATATTTTTCGCTGGATTGTGAAATTAATTTAAAGCTTACTTAATAATACATTTAATAACCCCTAAAAAAAACATGCAAATGCAATAACTTCTGAGCACTACTACACGCACTAAAATCTGTAACGTCTTGGCTTCGTACACTCCAAGTTAATGATCCATATTCAAAAATTTATTTGGTTAACACTGTTAACTTATAGTGAGTTACGATAGCATAATAAGTTTGTCGCTTTACATTCATTTCTTTTTAGACTTCAATGACTTAAATGGTATTTATACCCTAGCCTGAATCAGTCAAAGGTTTAATGTAAAACGATTGCAACTTGCAAGGGAAAATATTATAATTTATAAGTTATAGCACAATTGGCAAACACATTTATTACATTAAAATAAACATAATATTATATTATTATGTACTGCACTGATGTCCAGTTTATGTAACGTCTGCATACTTTTCCGCATACGGCCGTCACACACACACTTACTCGTGCCGAACCCTACGACAACAACGGCATTAAATAATAGAATGTTATGTTGCCCTAGCACAATTTGCTTCTCGGGTCCTAACTATGTTAGTGACTTACATGCTAAAACATTTATTATTTATACAAATATCATATTTATATTATAACATTATGTTTTATGTATTATATTATAATGTTTATAGTGGTTTATAGTATATGACAATATTAAATTTTTAAAATAATATATTTGTGTGTTCTATAATAAAGTCATAGTGCATGTTAAATATTAAAGATTTTGTATGTTTTGTCTTTTATTTTCCTCAATTATTTTGAAAAATAAAGGAAATTTTTCATTTTGATCTCTCAAAATTGAAAATTAGAGTTTTATAGTTTTCTATTATTAATTATTCTCAAATTTGAAGATCAGTCTTTTTTCAACTTCTTATTGTGTATATATAGACACAAAAATAAAATAATATCATTATAAAATCAGTACATTCACCACTCATCTCAGAATCTAAAATTAAGAAATTTTTATTTTATTGCAATAGAATATGAAAAATATACAATAAATAAATTGTATGAATAGCGCACAATTTAAAATACCGTTTTTAAGATTATCGATACAAAGAAACAAATTTTTTGATTAAAAATCATAAGCACGGTTATAAAAAAATATACACAATTAATAGTTAAAATATTACATCTCCACAGTCCGAGACTCGTAATAGTCGTAATATTGTAAATAGTGTACAAGGTTATTCGAATAATAATATTGTGAAGAATTTAAATTGTTATAATAATATAGTTAGAGTTATGCGTACACTAGGTTTACGGTAACAGATATTATAATTTTTAATATGTTTCAATGTTACTTGAACTTATTACATCCATCCGGCCATCTATTTTATTACACATCTCGGTGCGGCAAGTTGGCTATAGGTGTATCATATTATACCCAATAACATTGCATTTCTAAGCACATGTCGTTAGCACCACATAATACCTATTACTTCGTCGATCGTCTCGGAAGATTTGACCTTTGCGAGCTGTATTGTTACCGAAATGAAATAAACTCAATGAGACTTTAGCGTGGGCGTATACAACACACACGTATTGTTGTAGTACCTATATACCTTTCTAACAATGTATAAGTATAATACAATGGATTAGATATTTAATAAATACGATTGTAAAGTAGAATTAAGCTAATGCTGTTGTTCGGAAACGTGTTACCTTGTTTACAGAGCTTTAAAACACATAACCATATCTAAGTATGCTATTTTTCACTTGGTTGAATTGAAATCACAAACTATTATACACGACGTATATCAGCACGGATATAAACTTAAAATTTTTGTTTCGATTTTATGATTCACGTTTTACCATTTTTACTGTAAACACATTTAACACTTACACGACTAAACTTGTTCAATTATACATTACTTATATTGTTATACCTACATATTTTACATTGAAATACTCGTATTTCATAATTATTGGTTGTACAAAATTACAAATGTTCGTTAGCTCAACGAGTTGAGCGTATTTTATCATAACACTGTGCGAATATATTTTGGTAGTATTTGTTGTTCATTTAACAAATTTATTGTGATTAGTGTTTCTGATGGAACTAAAACACAATATTAATGTAATTATATTGATTATAAACTAATACATACGCGAGTATACCATGATCGATAATTTCATCAAACTTTTAGAGGGCTCACAACAATTAAAGCAATATTTTGCAATAAATATCAACATTGTTATTTACAATTTTAATTATATATTGTTTTAAATTACAACTTTAAGACAATTAATAATGTAATGAAAAAAAAAAAAATACAATTTAATTGTGTGTATTATAATTGAGATAATAGGTATGTATGTATTAAATAAATATTAATTTTGATATTTATATTATTGATTTAATTGTGTTATTAATTTTGTGCTGTGAATAGTATACTATACTATATATAGCCAATATTTATGTATGATATAATCATGAAAGTTTACATGTTTATCACTGATATATTGTGTGTAATACTGGGTTTAAGAAACGATTTATAAAACATTTGTTCTTATAAATTATAAAATATTTTAATGGTCACTGTCTAATTGTGTACAAGAAATATTTTTTTTTAGCTCTTTGGTTGAAATACATCAACAATATTCCTTTCAGAAAACCATTTAAAACATACAAAAGTTAAAATACAGTGTTTACTATTTAATTATTCTTGCTATTAAATGATTCTTTAATCATAGATATATTAAAATCATACAAATTTAATATTTTTGGATTGATTTTTTATAAATAAAATGTATAATTTTATAATATTTATAATATTACTTTTTACATATGAAATATGTATTAATTTACACATATTTTCTTTGACTAGTAATATAATTTTCTTATAAATATGTTGCAGAAAAATAATACAATTATGTATAACTTGATCTAGTCGTGTATAAAATTATTAAATGCTAAAGCATATTCAAATAGTTATATAAATTTTTCATACATAAATCATAACACTCATAATCAAACCACTTTTATGAAACATAAATATGTATTTTTTTTAACCAATAAATAATTATTTTATTATAAATTAATTTATTGAATAATGTATATTTTAAAACAATGAGGTAAAATATTTAAAAAAATAATAACATAATAAAGAATTAATAATAGGATATAAAAATATTATAGTCAATATTATCTCTCCAATGTTACATGATGTATTGCACACTGCGTGAAATTATTCCTTTATTTCAACGCATTTTACGAAAAAATAAAGTATTACTGTAGTTCGAATATGATATTATATTGAAAATATGTGAAGATTTTGAATGATTTTGAATTTTCGTGACTACAACAATTTTATAACGTTTTGATATTTACAAATTTATTAAAACAATAATAACAAGTTTAATTTGTTATGATTTCTATTACTTATTAAATAAATAATTTTTATTATAATGATTGTTTAAATATTTAGTTTCAGGCTATTTCTATGTATCAAGATGTGCTTAAATTTTCATAAGAGTTGTGATACAGGAACTACCTTACCTTATACTAAAGCGTCAAAAATAATAGAAAATATGTAAATATATAGAGACTTCTTTCAAATGATATAATCTGTCTTACCTATCAGTTCCTAAGAATAACTAATAACATGAATACAATATACACAGTTATAATGTTTGACATTCATAAATTTAACTTCCGTATGAGTAAGTTTGTTAAAATAAATTATTCAAACGGTTTTTCCATGTATTTGCATATTTTCGAAGTTTAAATGTTAATACTTTGATTTAATGCAAGAACGCCAACCATCATAATACTATTGATTTTAGAATAGTATTATATAATATTTAGTGCATTCTAAAATCAATGATAATATCTGCATATAATGCTCTCTAATGTGACGACAAAAATATTTATTTGTGTATTTTATCAGTTTGCTATTATAATATAAGATACCTACTTGTATTATTTATTACTCGTTGGATAAAGCGACAAAGATTTGTTTTTTACTCAGTTAATACGCAGATGTTGTAATTTAATGTAGAATGAAATATACGACGAACAAATCCATTAAATATACTATTTGTAAATCATAATTAATATATTATCAAAAAAAATTAAAAACAATTATATCAATTTACAGCGATAGTATCACAGAAAGCGACATGTCTTGTCTATATTACGAGTGTATTATCTCAATAAAAGATTAATAATTTACAGTAACTTTATTTTTTATAAAAATGATTAAATAGAACATGGTTATATCAAGTTAAGTGGTGTATTATACAAAGATTTGGATAATATTATTTAAATAACACTCAGCATAATGTCTATGCGTGGTTTCTATACGAAATTGTCAATTTAAAATATTGAATAAAATAAGGCAAGCAGTATAAATATTATTATAATATTTGCATAAGAGGAGTCTCTTTTTTCTCAGGTGGAAAAAGGGCAAAGTTCATTTCCAACCACCTTCGTCTTTGTACAATATTTTATGATTTACAAGATTTTTAGGTTATACTTTATTTATTTATTGTCATTATTTCCTTTTCACCTGACGTGTTCCAATATACCTCTATATACAAAGCTAAAAATTGCCGACTATTCACCATACTTAACCATTCAACTGTTCATGGCCACAATCATTCCATTTATAAAATATTACGTCTAACAAATCATACAAATTATATGATATATTCAACTTAAATTTGGTGTTTAGACTCTATTTTTCAATTTATAGTTTATTATATAAAAATTTAAACCTGCCATATCAACTACTTTTAAATTATTTCAGTAATTTTTGGGTACACCTTTTCATATTGATGTCCAGGACAAAATTATAAATTTAAAAAAAAACCATATTATTATACATACGTAGACCCTGTTGCAAGAGGCACCTCCTCTTTGTATGTAGATTGTCATCCTACTCAAGTAAATATTGTATTGTGTTATTTGTAGGCTATGTACCTAAGAACCAGAAAGTCCAGAGACTAGGCAGTTATTAATTATTCTAAATTAACATTTTTCTTAGAATTTATTGTGAACGATAAGTAGGTTTAACTGGGGAATATTTTATAGCTTTTATATAAAACTGAAAATAAAAATATTAGTAATGTATTTTAATTTTACTCGTAAATATTAGAACTTGACAATATTTTTTTCCAAAACAATTCTTCCATGTTTTATATTAGAAATTGTTTGATCCTTTGTGTACAGTTTTACTAATTTGCATCGTTTAAAGAAGAGAACTTTGTGCAACATAATGTCTATTTTTTACTAGAGTTATATAAATTAATACTATTGCACGGGTTAAATGAATTTATTTTTATATGGTCTTTTAAAATTAGTACCTATCATTATACTATATTATAATCGATACTTCAAGACATATATTATAAAAGAGCTGGGTAAATAGAAATAGTTAATAGCGAAAAATGGTATTTAAAATTTTACTAACTATAATTATTAGATTCTCAATTGACTTAAAAATTCAATAATTTTGCAAATAATTACTTTTAAAGTTAATTATAATTTTTTTTTTTTTTGCACATTGAACATTTTATTTCAATACCATAATCATAATTATTTATTCCATCACGTTTATTTTTACTAACTTCCCACATCAATTAATTTTATAAATATTAATTATTTATAGGAAATCTAGTATTTCATTAGTTTATTATATTTAAATGGTTATTGATAATTATAAGCAATAAAAATAACTATAATCTTCTGGAATGAAAAAAATAATAAAAGAATAAAAAATAATAACAATCATTAGACAAAAATTTTTTCAGGATTTAATATATAAAATATACTAGAATTTTTATGTTTCAGTGAAAATCACTTCCTAATTATACTACACTATTTTGACTAATTCAAGTGTAATCCAGTCGAAAAACAAATAATAATTAAAAATACATTCTGTAATTTTAAATGTTAATATGTTCTCATTTCCTGTTTATTTCGGAACACAAAATACTTTTCGTCAAGCGTTATTTATTAATTATATTCTTTATATATCATATTACTTAAACCATTAAAAATACTATTATCAATTCTCATATAAAGAGCATTGCTTAAAAATTATTTTTTTTGTTTTCCTCGATAAAACAATGAATAATATTATATTTTATCAATCATGAATTCATAAAGATAAATTGTATAAAAAATTTTAGGTCAACTTCATTTTTAAAATGAATGAGTAGCAAATAGCCCACTGCTGTTTCGAGTTGGTCTTCTGAGCCGATTAGATTGGTGCGTTACCTGAATATTTGAATTTATCCAAACTCATAAGTTCATAATATGTTTTCACTAATTAGTAATTACTAATCTCATTCAAAAAATCATTATCAATTGAATCCAATTCATAATAGTTAAATATTGCAATAATATAATTATAATAGTTGTTAATTACTATTCACCTATAATAATTTAAGCAATACTGTAGAACGTTACTATGTGCATAGAATCAGAGTACATATAAAATAAAAACAGTTTAAAATTAGTATATGTAATGAAAAAAAGTTTCAAGTCTTCACGATAAATATTTAAAAAAAATACCAAATAACTGAAATCGTAGTTTTTTTTTTAATAATTATACAATTTTCTTCAAATATAAATTTTGAAAGCCTAGTGAGTATGTATTTTTAATACATTTTAATTGCAGTTAAAAATTGTGCTATGCTATATCATTAAATTTTCATCAATATTGAAATTATCGTGAATTGTTGTAGGTAAATTAACACCAATTATAATTATGGTAATTTAGATTTTAGTACACTGTATTATGTTTTGTATTCCATAAAAATAAAATAAATTTTTTACTACTTGTTCATCTTAACATAAAACAATTATAATATAAGTAGATATTTTCATGTCAATATTTTGACTTAATAATTTCGTTCGGACGGTTCTTTATGGAAACAGTTCATATTTACCGCGACAACAATATTTCATCAACAAAGCTTTTTGAATTTTCTCAAGTAGGTAGGCTACCTAAACTTAGATCCGAATATAATTTAATTTGTTAATAGTAAAGTGACACGATAATTTTGAAAATCAACTTACTATTATTTACAAACTATACTTCATTTTTGGCATATCTTAAGAGTCTATTGGATAAAGTAGGTGGGCCAGATTCATAGACGTATTAAATATAACACGACAGTGCAAAAATTCAAAATGTTGAAGAATCCAGTTTATTTTTTTTTTCATTGTACACAAAAATATTCTTTTTATTTTTCGAATTGTGACCATAATTAACATGCACAGTTTTATTTTAAAATATAAACTCAATTTTTATTTATTTCAATTAACTAACATTGTCAGTAGCCTAACTGTCCTCGAGTACAAATTGCTGTGTTGTACTATAATATTAAAGTTTGATATTAAAATATAGATTATAATGAGTTTGTTAAAATAAACGATATGTATATCTAGGTACTTAATTATCTTATACTTAAATTAAATTGAATTTCCAATTATAATAATCAAAAAAGTTATTAAATTTAGTAACACGATATTTTTTGATAATCAAGTACCTAATACAAAAACAAAATATTCACAACATAACACAATATTTCATTTAATTTGTTAATCAAATAAATGAACAAATATGATACCGTAAATTATTATTATGGTCAACGTGCAGCAGGCGTAATATTTTATAGAGTCCAGAAAATGTTATACTAGTTATTTTTGGACGCAACAAATGAGATTTTTGCATATTTTATTTATACAGTGTATTTGTCCTCGTAAATCAAACTTTTTAATTATTAGTTTTAAAATATGATTTAAGGAAATTATTATTTTATGTATATTTTGCATCATATATTTTTTGATTCATTTAAACTAGGATAAAAATAATATTTTTACATATTTTCGACTTTCGTGTTTTTTGAAAAAGAACTATAATGGTAGTTAATTTATGTAAATATTTTAAAAACTAAATTTTATTGATTATGTTTTATTGTGAGATACGTTTTTAGAGTACAGCCAGCAATTAACATGTAAGTTGAAAAGTATAATATATTATATACAATAAGTATATTGTATAATACAGTCTGATATCGTTATAAGTTAATACGTGTCTAACAACAATAATCATTTATTTAAAAAAGATCATAGTTTTTGGAAAGAGAATTTTTTATGAAAAATTTGAATTCATCACAAAATAATAATTTTAGAAGAATTAGTTATATTTTACTATTTTTATCATGAGCATTTTTTTATTTATTCAAAATACCTACGTACAGTATATACTTTGAATTACATATTGAACTATTTGCATTTTTAACGAGTTGTTACAATAAGTCTGATAAATTATAAGTTTATTTTTTAATGATATTTTAATAGCAATTTAAATTATCCAAAAAAAATTTATTTCTAATAGCATTCATACATTTGGAGAAAACGCATGTTTACTGTTTAGTGATAAATTAATAATCACCGCGTACAAGCAAATACTAGTAGTCCTGGTATCCACTAAAATAGAAAAAACACATTGATATGTCTATATTCAATATAACATGTGTTATTATACCGATGTGATAATTAATTACGAGTATAATGTATATTATTACGATGTAATATAATACTACACATTCGACCAACACATCGAAATTCTAAAACATATTATGTTTGTTTTTAGCTTCCGTGATAATGTTTCTATGCACGAAATAAAGTAGTGCCGATTTATGTGTATATACGTATATATATATATATATATTGACGGATCAAAATAGCGAATATAAATAAATAAATTGTAATAACCTTGTGTCATTATATTTGATGATCATTAAAATGGTTTTTTGCTGGCAAAGTAGCGTCTTATACTACCTGTCCGTCGCATGTTGAATTCGGTGTCTCATATACTGCGACTGCATATATTAAATGCAAATAGCAAATGTCATTGCGATAAAATAAACCAGAGTGAAAAAATTTTTCGTTTTAATTATTTGTAAAAAAAAAAAATCGAGTTCATAAATATATACAGAGGACGAGAAAAGGAACAGATTAATACTCATGAATTATAATAAATGTTCAGGAACACATGCATTTTATTCTTTAAAAAAGGCAAACACGAATCGATTAAACACGGTTGCAAAAAAAAGGAACACGATTGCTCTCGAACCTATAATATAGGTATTGCCATTCTTACGACTTTCCAATACACTATTAAAAATACAATCGGACTTGATTAACTCGGAGTCGAAGTTAAAAGTTTGAGTTAACCAAGTTCGACTGTATTAATACATGAAATTATAAACATTTGTCTTTTTTTTTTTTAAATAATAATATTTGTCGAAATATATAATACAAAATAATTTAATAAAATTACGAATACTATGAATTACAATTTTATGGCACAACATTTTGGTCTCATTACTTTCAAATATTTTAGTATAGATATTTCATTTTGTTCTAATTTTGTCCAAGTTTACATTATAAATTTCAATTTGTTTGTGAACCAAGTCCGACTGTATTTTTAAATAGTGAAATCAAAAATCGTTAGAAGGACAATACTAATATTATAGGCTCGAGTGTAATCGTGTTGCGTTTTTCACATATAAAAAGGTAAGAGCGAGCAAAATAATTGTGTTAAATCCATACAAATTGTGTCTCAAAATATCAGGAATTAATTAGTGTATTTTAATTGAGAGTTTAACTAATCATTAAATAAATAATAAATACATTTTATAATTCATTGTTTGTCGGATGTACATTTATGATTTAAATAAATAACGAAATATCGATTAACCAAAATTTATTATCATAAAATAAATAAAATAATCAAAATAAAAATTTAAATTAGAAATTAAAAATTAAAAAATTGTGTTAAATTTAGAATAAATATTAAATTCTTTCCTTGGATCAAACCCAATTTAAATATGCTAAAATAACTTTTTGGCGATTATAGTATACGTCTTTTTAATGAATCAGAATTAATTTTCAAAATTTAAATTCATCTTGATTAAAGTCGTATAGTGTTGTGAGTTGGTTAGGTCTAAATAACACTTTTTTTGTATAATTGCAGTCTCTTTAAATAATAATTTGAAAACAATTTGATTTAGAAATAAACTTATTGAACGATCCATGTGATGGATACTTCGTGTACAGGAACATTAAGAACAACACATCATTGTATTGAACATGTATAACTTATGTATAATATTATGGCTTAGGACCGTTATAATGTGTCAAATATACTAATGAATAATGATTTGTAATAATGATATGCAGTTATCTTTCTTATCGTAAATGCATGTCTTTTACGATTGATTTCGACGCTTTTATTTGTAAGTATAGGCAATAATAATCATTGTTATCGTTTGATAAGTGATAGTACTAAATATATTATTATTAAACACGTAACATACTGATCATTGTAATAATATATTTATTATTTTAATTAGTTTATTTATGTTTATTTATCATTTATAATACATTTAGTATTCACTTTTAATATCAGCTGTCTGTGAACAATGATTTGCTGAACATAATTTTCTATTTAATTTAAATTGGCATTCTATATTAATGGGCGTAGGTAAATAGGCACTAAACCTACATAAATAGTTAAAAGTAGTAGCTATTAAAAGTTCGTCAATTAGGTTAATGATGTATAGGTATTCTATCTTCTTTCAATTTTCTTGTTTTTTAATTGTTTGAATTAGGCATTCAACATACTGTACAGTATAGCTGGTGATTATTATCAAATTAAAATAACTTTTCCCAGATATTTCAAAGTCTTAAATGCTTATGATATTATTATATAGTTCTCCTGCTTATTACAACTTATTTACATTTAGCGTTGTAATACTGCAGCGTTACAATGTAACTTGATTGAAATAATTAATAACGATCAATGTTTGAGAACGTATGTATAGAATAATATAATATTCGTAATTTTCACAATACCTATAACAGGTGACTGCAGTGTAGGTTGTAGGCGTAGGTAGTGTAGGTATTGAATAATATAATAAATTGGTTTTCATATAGATTTTAAATCGTGATTCGTGACTGTATTTCGGTCAGATATACAGTTTATAGTTTTTTTTCAACCGATATAAAAATACCGAGCTTTATACTTTTATCGTATAATTAATACTTTATGATTGCAGACGCACAATATTATTTTTACTTAAATTGTATAAAAGTAGGTAACAAATGTACAGTAAGTGTATTTTTTCATTGAGGAGTAAGAAATTATACTTAATGTATTAAATTTGAATTCAATGATAAACCATTATACATGAAAAATGATTCTGAGCGAAGACTCTGCCTAATTTTAATATTAGTAATGTCTATCATATAGTAAAATATATAGGTAAGTAATAATATGAGCGTTGTCGCGGTTGGTATAGTACACCGCAATGCTTGTACTTATAGAGAACCTAAGACTGCTACGGATAGCGTTGGGTAATTTATTTTACTATTACTAAGTTAAATTAATTTTTGTCATAGACATTTTATTTAAAAATATCATTGTGTATTTAAATTATAATAATATATGTTAGGAGTTTCAAGAACTCACGAGCAATATTTTTAAAATCAACAAAATGACTAAAATTTTATTCATTGTTCAAATATCTATTTTTGTCTTAATATGAACATATGGATACCTATACAAATTTTATGCTTATATATTTTTAACATTTTTTGGTTATAATATCAAATATTTATAGGAAATCTTGCATTTATTTTATTCAAATAATATTCAAACGTTTTGACTGAGAAATATTTTAAATTATGATTTTTTTCTATTGAGATATATAGAAGAAAAAAATCTTTTTAAATATTTATGAATAGCTTAAAGTAGACAATAATTTTGTAATACTTATAACATTTTATTATACATATTTTATAAAAACTTCACCAAATTACAAACACATGCATTTCCCATTTTGTTTCAAATTTTGAATTCAAATTCTAGTAACCATTTATCAAACATTAAAACTGCGTGTAATAGATATTATACACACAGCTACTTGATCACTTACCTATGTACATTAGCTGGTGTGCATTGGTGGAGCCAGGCTTCATGTTCGGGGGTGTAAATATTTCTAGAAATCTTAACTCCTCCCCATATACACGTAATTTAGTGTATGATCTATGTGATTACAATAAGTAAAAATTATTTTAAATTGAAAAATATAATTATTAGTACACTTATACAAATAAAACTATTAAAATTGAATTACTTTTAATGTACTTTGTAATAAAATAGAAAATAATACATAACGCTTAATCTAATGGATTTTTAAAAATATTTTTTGCACTAGATATCGCGAAAACAGCAAATATATATCAAATTAAAAAATAAGCAAAATATTAAGACTTCCCTTTTTTTTTTTGACTAGCACATTTTTCACACACCTCCATAAGAATCTATCACTCATCTCTTCATAACTCATCCGTGCTAGATTTTTTCATGTCATTCTTTATTTGGTCTAACCATCTTTCCTCCAGTCTTCCTCTTTCTATCTTTTCTTTAAAATTAATTTCCATAACACTCTCGTGAGTCACAGCTATTAATAATGGAATATGTAACCATCTCAACCCGCCATTTATCTACGATTTGTGGTAATCCTATATTATTGTTAATAGATGCATTTCTTATTCTATTCTTTCTAATTACTTAATATATACCTAAGCATTCTTATCAAATTGCTTGAACCTATTCAACTCACACATAATACATCATCCCCCATATATTTATTATAAAAATAGCGTTTCGTCGTATAATTATCGATGCAAAGTAAAACCGTCGGGTTATAATGGTAAATAATATTATCTAGACTACGTAAGACTTACTATAAGGTATACTATAATAAATTTATAATTATATTGTAGTATTTTTTCTCATCACGCCATCTATCGCCTACTCGTTCGTTATCGATTCAAAATATTATCGTCATTGAAACGTGACACAACTGCCATAGTGTTTCGAATATTATATACGTATATAAATGTATAATACAATACATGCCTTATTATGTGAAATGTTAATCGATACGACGTGTGTTCTCATTTAGTCGGCTCGACAATAACACAATCGCGTACGTATTTGTGCCCAAATCGATACGCCACAGTTCACAATTATTAATGAAAATATTGAATGGTTTCCTTTTTTTTTTTTCACAATATTTGTAAGGATAACGTTTATACTTCTATAATATTATATCAAATATAATATTTTTTAATATGTTATTGATACCTTTAAGTTGTAAGTAAATGTAATAAAGTATACACATAATTATTACTAACAGCATGCGACAATAATATTTAACAAGTATAATTATTTTAAATAAAAGTACATTTTGTTGCATTACTACCGTAATATTGTTATCCAGTAATCTAGCAATAAATCCAAAAAAATTAAATGATTTTAGAAATTTTTCTTTCACAAAATGTTTTTGTTTACTCCGATTTTCTAGGTATGATAGTGGTGTTATAATGTTTGATTTCGAAACGATTGTCTAACCCTGAAGAGCAATCGTTGATGGAAAAAATAAAAACAGTTATTATTTTATAAGAAGCACGACAACATCAACATTTTAATGTGCCTAAATAATATCTATAAATCTTAATAAATTACTCAATTTATAGATTTTTTTTCAAACTGTAAAACAATAATGTTTTTTCGTTTTTCCTGAAAATTGTAACGATATAATATTATTTTGTCTGTTAAAATATTATGTTTGCCCGTATGCAGCACGTGTGATGTATTATAGAATGTCTAACAATAAGTTATATATGAACATTATTGTAATGTTAGAATGTATTGTAAAATAATCAGATAACCTTGAATCACCAGTTACCACACCGGTGTTACCGTTTTACCAATATTTGTAACTATAAAATAAACTGCATTGACGTAATCATTAATATTGCATGATCGCTTAAATACCTACCACTGTATTATTATTACGTTATCCTTATTTTTTTTTAAATATATTTTATAAATATTTATTATTTACGTATTGGTCTTATGAATGTAACGTTGTTGTTGAATACATATTTTATTTTATTTTTTATTGAAGCTGCTATAGATGAAAACAATAAGAATAAATTATTCTAATAATCATAAATTTATTTATACTATCTTGCTAACATTTTTTCGGATTTAAAAAGAAATTACAATATAAAGCGTAGAAAAATATTATATTTATTTTTATTTAAATAAGATATTGTACTTAGTTTAGAAAAAAAAACAAGATATTTTAAAATTGTATTTTACCATTCTCTATTCATAAGTTATAATCAAAGCATAATATTATATTATATAATAATATGTATGTAATATGTATGTAGCACCTACCTAAACCAACAATTTTGAATTCGTTTATTTATTTAAATATAATATTTGATACATTTTAACATAACTATTATGAAGTGTTACATTTTTTAAAATCATTGTTACATATAGTACTCACAATTGTGTTATACTATTTATATACGAATACTTGCGTGTTGCATACAATAACTGTTTTTATAATAATAAAAATAATCATCATATTTTTTTTTTTTTTTTGTCATATTATATTCTATTGTTATAAGTTTAAAAACCAAAACTGTTCAATATCCAGAAAAGACGATGATCACGAATGGCGATAAAAAAAAAACGTATCTGTGAGCTATGAAAAGTTAAATAGTAGCTATGTAAATTTTGAATATCTACTTAGGTAAAGACCATCAAAATCAGTCATTATAATACACATTCGTCTATTATTGCTTATTATTAAAACGATTTTGACCGGAATGGTTTGTATTATACAAATTTATAAGATATATTATTATATTTGTACACAAAGGGTATTTCAAGGATGAAAGACATAGGGATACAAAATATTTATAACCTAACCTTTATGTGTAATTGAAAATTTAAACGGTCAATTTCGTTGTCGAATTGATTTAGCCTTCATAGATTATAATAATAATATTATAATTAATAATATGGATTATAATATTGTATAATAAATAACATGAACATAATAAACGAATAGTATAAAATATATCATATACAAAATACCTACCTACCTACTATCATTGTACACTCAAAAACCGTTATTTCCATTTATATACTATATATATCAATAATTACAAATTATTACGATTATGATATAATAATGTTACATATTTTCTGTTGCGCGCAAAAGCCGTTAGGTGACTGATGACGATGATTTTTTTTTAATCTTGTGGTTTCTATCGATTTTTAAATTTAAATAGCAGAAAAAAGAAAGCTCTCGACTATCAGAGAATAATATATATATATAATATTGTATTGCACTTGGCACATTGATTTGTTGTAAATTTGTTTAATTCATTTAAAATTCGTGCTCGTCAGTACCATATATGTCAACATAATGTAACAACCTTGCTTAATTTTATTATTTTAATAATATATATTATCGAATTTTCAAAATTGTTAGTTATATTTAAAGATTATATTTTCAAATACATATAGTTTTTATACCAGACTCATCCCTCAATGATACGAAATCATTTTTATTTTATTAAAAAATACTTTAGATTTTTTACACTAAAAATAAAAAAACAAAACAATATTTATGAAAATTAGCATTTACATATTATATTGAAATTCGAACGAGTATCTGAACTGTTAAATATATTTACAAATGATAATGGTCCTTAATAAAATACAAAATATATATTATTATTTATTATACTCAGATAATGTTTATAAATTATAAATAGTTATTATATTTCATTGTTAATTAATATAGTTTCTAAATCATCATAAATTACATAATATTTCAAATATATTTGTATAGACTATATCCTTAGAATAAAAAAAATATAATAAATTAAAAGCTATTCGTTCAAATTTTAATTTGTTATGTATATCAAAATTTTCAAAAGAACTACTTGCTTGAATAATAATAGTAAAAAAGGTGATTATTGTTAAATAAAAAAAAAAAAATCTATATTAATACAATATACTTTTTATGTGGTGTAAAAATTATATGTATTTAAAAATATGATGATTAAGTACGTATACTTATAGCTTTCGAAATATCATTAATACGATAAAACGACGTGTTTATATTAATTTGGGCCGTTTTATTCTAGCAACCGGTAAAATTAAATTCATTAATTTATTGCAAGTGTTTCAAACATGTTTTTATCTAGTCTCGCATCCGTACAGCTAGTATATACAATATAGATCGAATTGGACTAAACATAATAATATATTAATATGTAACGAAATGTTAGTATTGTATGAGCCCACTATTACTGTTACTTATAAGTAGGTACGTCGATTATAGTCTTAAAATTTTAGTTTCAGTATAAAGTGTAAAAAAAATAATATTCACATATATATATATTTTTTTTCTTCTTCGACCTAACGCAAATAAATATATATAGTGACCATTCAACATACAATTATCTGAACATCATTTATAAGTGATCAACCTGAAATCACTTTTGATTATCTTTATGTATGAACATTATACACGGAACACTTTTTTTATCTCACTTAAAATTACTAAAAGTTGTTCTAAGTATTCCCAAAAATGTATGCAAATGAAATGATAATAATGAGCCCCGAGAATCGTATAATAATAATTTGTAGTTATTGTATATATAGTATATACGTGTCACGTGTGTAATATATTTTGACCCTCAACCGAATTACGATAGCCTAAATTTTTATTAATTCACTTAGGGAATTTGCGTGTATTCAACGTGGAACCCAATATTAAAGTAAACACATAGTTTAATCTGAGAAATACTTGAGTGGAAGGAGAGTTAAGGCCAAAAGTTTTAAAATGTATAAGTTTTGAAATTCTAACCATAGGATTGGAAATTAATCTATTATATCGTCGTAATATCGTTATTAATCTATGGAGCTTATTCTATAGTATACAGTATGAAATATTAAAAAATAATATACATTTTAATAAATGCTTTTTATAAATCTATCGCTTAATAATATTTAATTATTAATATACATTTTTAATCTAAAATAAATAAATGTATAAAATTAGTAGTTATATTTGCTTACAAAAAATTCTCACATTTTCGTTTCTATATTATACATTTATGACTTATTATTTGTATGGTCATATTATAGCGTTTATTTCAGTACTTTTAAGTGCTATAAAATTTGAACCTAGGTTATAAATTATTGTTGTTTTTTTTTAGTTTTATATATATCTGCATTAAATATATTGTTGTTAGCTACTTACTTACTTTCTTTCCACAGCACATTAGATAAACATCCTTTAAAATCGATCAATTTTCCATCTAATCCGAAAAAAATAAAGGGTATATTCTTTAAGTCCTAAACCTAAATTCCATTAGTTAAAGGATTTACTTAAGTTTTTTATATAAGTACCATAGGTATCTCTATCAATGAGTTGTAATACGGTAAATTAAGCGGTTCATTTAATTTCAACCGATACTGCTACATTATTGTCTAGTTACAGTAATCTGAAAATCTCTAATAGGGTATTCTGTCTGTCGCATTTTGATAGTATTTCGTTTTATTAAAAATAAAAATTTTCAATCCAAAATGCGTTCTTTTTCTTAGCTTATTTTAGCTGTTTAATCTCTTTAATAAAAATGGTCTATTTTACAACTGTAAAATTAAATTAAATTAAACACAACTGTGCTTTTAACCTAGCCAAAGTCAATTCTAAATTAAATCTACGACACACGCTACCTTTATCCCCTTTACACATAAAAACAAACTGTTCTCTGAATTTTATTACTAATCGCGTTTACTTTTATAGTCTTTCTTATTGTCCACTCACTTACCTACCTCCTGGCCACAACTTCATAAATTAATTAATTTTACATCTTTACTTAAAATCCTGTATCAATTCCACAGTTCAAATAACGTCCTAAAATTTAACACGGTCTATGTTAAGTATAATAAAAATGGTGAACAACATATTATTGAACAAATAAATATTTTAATATATTTAAAAAATAATAAAAAGTTATTTTTTTAAATTCAGACAAACCGTTACTTTTGTTACAAAAAATAAGCATATAGGTATATTTTCTAGTATATAATATGAGTACATTTTATTGGAGATTATCAATAGATATGCCCTATTTAAAATTAACGCTTTACATGTTAGTACACTTGTATATATAATATTTATATATATATTAACTAGCATAGAAACTTTCAGTACTCACTTAGTACTTAGGTGTTTACCTATTAACATATTTTACATAAATTATGTTCATACATATTATTTCATCACACAGATTTCATGCATAAAAAGTATTATAGTATACTATAAAGTATTTAATTAAATAATTTGAATATTTATTGACCTTTTCAGATGAAAAATGGAAGAGAAATGTTATTTTATTAATTATTAATTATTATAATTTTTTTAATAATTAAAATGTTCAGAAAAATACTCTATACAATATATTATGATTAAAAATAAATAAATAAATAAATATTGAAACTGATTGTTTTTGATATTATTTTTATTTATTTTTTTGATTGTCTGCTTTTTCTAAACATATGGCAATTAAAATGTATGTACATTCTATCTAATTTTTACTTATCCACGAATTCGTTAGGGTAAGAATAAAATATAGCATTTGTTATAAATATATAAATTTAAAGTAAACATTATAAATGAAATAAAATAATAATTTATGACTTTTAATTGAGCTAACAATAATCTAGAAATGTTGTATTTTTATTACCCATTATGAAATTTATGTATAAACTGAAAATCTGAAATAAAAATAAACTTGTGATTTTTCTTTCGATTCTTGTAAAATACAAGTATAATATTAAGGTTTACTAAAATGCTGTACAAAATTAATTATTTAGATGGGTTTTTAATTTTTATCGATTTCACTACATCTTTTTTTTTATTAGGAGTAAATATAAGTATATCATTCGAAAATTAAATCTAACATTAGTTTAATTTACTGTTTCTCTTATCAAAAATGTGTATTAGGTGTGCACTTTTAGATTTAGATACAGTATAAATGTTAATAAATATTAAATACATTAATTTAATGATAATAGGTAGGTATTATTTAAGTTCAACAAGTATTCAAAATTTTTGGAAAAATAATCAATTACAATTTAACATGTATTATTTTCTTTATTTCATAATATTATTTGTATATTGATTACCTATTAAATTTTGGTTTTAATAATTTGATTATCGATTATCGAAACCAAATTAATTATTTTGTAGATTATTATTAATATACTATTTTTTTAAACATATATTGTTGTTGTCTATTTTTATATACCTATATTTTAATACCTACCTAATCATTTCTAAAAATTCAAGTTCATATTTGATATTTTAATTTCTTACAAAGTGTATAATTATGAACTTATGAACAAATATATTATGTAATGTTTTATTAGAGTTTAGAATATATTAATTAGAAAATAGTTTGTGTTAAAAATTCAACTCAGATATAAATTTATTTTAGTTAATAGACCAAGATTTTACCGAAAAAATTGGTGGATTATGGAATCATTAGGCTGTTTTTAATCTTCCTATAGTAACAAAATCGTCCAGATAGTCACACTAAAATAACTAATATATTACAGTGCTTTCGAAAATGACTAAGATATTTAAAATGTAATCGTTAGTATTTAAATATCCTACCATTTAAATTAAAGTAAAGTTGTCATTTTGCTCTCTGTGTGATGTTATATTGGCATTAACGATTGTTTAAGATTTAAATGTGCATACAGTATTTAGATAGGTATATAGTGTAGATAAGCTCGTTTCAAATTAAGAAAAAAATTATATCATTTAATTAATTTTACAAGATAACAAAAAAAATCAAAACTCATTATCGTTTGTCTGTTTATTGTTATGTGGGTCAGAATACTCACATTTTAAATCTATAATACCTAGCTAAAACTGCGTACACCAAATAATGATAATAATACATCAAAGTAAATTACAAAGGTCATAAATAAATATGATTGATAATTTTGCTTCATGACAAATCTTAATATATAATTAACATTTTTCTACGATAGTAGATACAATTTTATGATTAAAAACTGTTTCAAGCGATGTTGTCGTAAAATATACATCAACTGTATTTATCGTAATACAAATCGTATTTAGTTGTAAATGAAATATACACAAAATATATATTGATTTTGAATACAATTGCTCGTGTCTAAGCATACAATTACTTAAAAAAGTATAACGCCGTACATGATTTATTTTTAATAAATGTAGCAATTTACAAATATTAATAAATATTAACTTGAATGCATTTTATTTACAAAATTATTTGATAATACCACAGATAATACGACTTTCTAACGAATTATAAATTGGAAATTAAGTCAAAATCATTTAGGTAGTAGGTACCAATACTTATACTATATTTCTAATTATAATATAACAGTCTGATTAATTACTTAAAATTTACATTGTTTACCCATTTAAAAATATTTAAAACCTGGTTTAATATCGATAATGAAAAACTAGTTTAGCATCATTAAATATTTTCTAACACGTAGATTTTAACATTAAGTAATTAAAAAAGTTATAACGCAGAACCGCCAGAATCTAAATAAATTATTATCATGGATTGTATAGTTCAACAAGTAATGTTGAAATCAATAGGTACATCGTAAACTTAAAATAATACATATTCGTACTTATTTTATTGCCACACTGCCTTACAAATCACAAATCATAAGAACATTAAAAAAAAAAACAAATTGGTCCAATCAGTCCATCTGTTTTTAGATTACGCGCTGACCAACGAACACTTTATCTATATAATATATAAATACAGTAGACGTCGCTTATAAGACTTACGGATAAAAGGTTCAGTCGTTTAATAGAATCAAAATCGTCTACTGTACATAGATCGATAACCATTGATATTGAATGATAACATATCAATGATAAAGTTACCAATAATTCGAAATGCGTGTGCGAGTTTGATTAATGGCTGTAGGTTGTGAATCTGTGGAACTGAATTAATGGTTTAGAACCGGCAATTTTTTTACCAATGATTGGTATCTGCATAGGTTAGCATCGTTCAAACTAGGCTATATACGTAGACATTAATATAACCACTCAGCCATATTTAAGCATATTATACATTTAATATTTTAATTTTATTTTTATTACATAACATATTCACTAAGACTAGTTTAAAAAAATTATGTATTATATGATGTTTCTTAAAGATATTTTTAGTTTATGCACTTAATCTAATTCATAAAAAAACAATGTTTAAAAATATAATTAAAATAGTACACAAAGCATAAAATACGTAAGACCATTAGACTGGTAAATAATATATTCACTATATATATATACATAAAGGTGTTTGTTGTTCATCAGAAAGAAGATGCTAAACGTGATGTACTTGAAGCTAACGCCAAGCATTTAAATATGATATAATACACGAATGCTTTTCGAAAAAAAATTGGCATTGAATGGTGAACGCGAAAAATGTAAACACCATTAACGTCATCGTAT
Source organism: Melanaphis sacchari (assembly GCF_002803265.2). Classification (NCBI taxonomy): domain Eukaryota; kingdom Metazoa; phylum Arthropoda; class Insecta; order Hemiptera; family Aphididae; genus Melanaphis; species Melanaphis sacchari. The sequence goes on along the minus strand of NW_020271130.1, from coordinate 488,151 downwards.
TTCTTCCGGCGGCAGATCATTGGCCGCGCTGGCCTTCGTGGTGCCAATTATCTCCTAAAAATACTAGTATATAGCGCTGCTGCAGCTGTAGTCTGTCTTTCCAGGCGATTTTTACGGCCGAATTCGTGCGATTCGTCACATAATATTATATTGTTATGAAATTAAAAACGTTTAGAAATCAAAAGTTGCTGCTAGTTCTAATCCATTTAAAAGTTCATGAAATGTTGACTGATGGCTTAAAAAATGAAGTTATTGTAGTATTTGTAGTAGCATAAGTATAATTATTACAATTACTAAATTTTCTTTTTTTACTACATGACTGTAAATTCCGAGTCCTATTAGTTAAATTCAATTCACCATTTCACCACGATTTTTTTCACATGTATAAGAATAAGAATTCTAAGATTTCTTCTATTCCTTAGCATGTATTTTGACGATACTGGCAAGGGGTGACATCACTCCCTTTGAAAAATTGACGCAGCTGCGTCAAAAAGAGCCCTTCGATCCACCACTGGCCATACTTTTATTAGAAAATAAACCAATTTCATTATTTTTCTTTTAATGATCTGGTTATTTTTTAGGATTATTTTAAAGTGACCAATGATAGTTAGGTACTTTTGATAAAAGTATATTATCAAAAATACCTTTAATTAGAAGATCACATTGTGAAGTACGGCAAGTACGCATTCAATGGTTATCTAAAACTTGCATTCAAAATGTTATGTAAAATTTTTGTATGTGGTTGAAAACAAATAAAAATTAATTGAAAATATATCTCAAAGTTTAAAGTAAGTACTGCACTAAGAAACTTTTTGTTGAAATAAATATATCAAAAATTGCTATGTAAATTTTCAAACGATGTAATGCCCATAACAATGTAATAATAAAACAAGAGTCATAATTATACATGATTTGTATTCAAATCGCTTTGAACTTTGATTTAATGCTTTCTCGCTCGGGGAATCAGTGGTGCAATATCGTAAAAGCCGCTATCACATCGGCTATAAATTTGAATAACGCAAAGGTGTTCTAGAAATCGACAACCATACACTTTCATTTGGCAATGACGTTATATTATATTATTATGCGACTATATATTTTCAAACTTCATCTTGTTAGACCACGTTTGTTACGAAAACCACCCGCGAAGGACTTAGGACGCGCGCCGCTAACCCAATTTTGGTGAGTTTCGACCCATTCGTACTTTATGGTTATACGTCGTGGTGGCTATATGGGAAAACGGAGGTCGAAATACGGTTTCGGTTCGCGCACTAACGCGTATACAGTATAAATATGTATACATACATAAAACATATACAATATATACAATAATATTCACATAATAGTATAATGACGACGCACCACCAGCGCGGTCCTAATGAGAGGGACGTGATAATTTTCCAATCGAGGCCTGTAATTATACGTCTGTATTGTATATTTTACAGTATATAATATATTATGTATACCGGTATATACATCGTACTCGCGGTTTATGGTCATTAGGTTTAGCATTACTGTTATCATTATTATCATCATCATCATCATCATAATCATCATTATTATTATAACGCACTATCGTATATTATATATAATATATTACTATTATTATTATGACTGTTCAAAACACATATTAAATTATATATATATATATATATAAACTATTATATTGCATACTATACGAGCTTGCCATCGTTGGTGTGTGGTGGCGTGGCGGCCACGCATCACGGCCAGAGAGCCATATCGGAAGTTTTTTTACTGTTATAATAGTAATAACAATAACGATCGTAGGTAGAATCGGGCGAACACATAAAAATGTAATAATAATAGCAATGATGATTTTCTGAAAAGAATGTTCGCGAGCGTGCGTGCGCATGTGTCAGCGATCAGCGACGGGTGTAAACGCGAGCGAGTAGGTTGCGTCATGCGGGGACGGACGAAAAAAGTAAAATATCAGAAAATAAAAATTGCCATCTTAGACCTCACCACTAATTTAGTTTATTAAACATTATTGCGTATGTACAACTAAAATATTGTGTAATGACAAATTTTTTACACGCATGTCACACGCGATTGAATGAGATTAAAAGAACAGCGTCAACGCGCGCCTATCCCGAAAACCAATTATTATAACACGATAATTAATTTAGTATCGGATTTTTATTGAATGCGTATTATTCTATACTAAATTTAGAATAATATTCTAATTAAATTTAATGCGTTTATCGGCGTATTGTAATGCGTAAATTCAATAGGTAGTTCGTTTTTATTGCATACTCTTCCATATTTATATGAAATATAAGTTATATGTATTAGAGATATTAATTATCTAAGGCTAAAATAGCTAAATATTTAATACCATAACAACAGTATAGAAACTTTAAACTAGACAAATATGTAGATTGAAACACAATAAGATGTAACCAGCAACAAAATTATTTATATGAAATAAAGTATCAATAATAGCGACCGAGCACGATATGATTGACAAGACTACGAGGGATATTCAAGTCAGGTGTACGATTTTCAAAAAGTATTTTATATTTGAATGGGATATTCGATAAGGAAAAGGTTTTGGTAAGATTAGTCCATTTTTACCCGACAATTACAGTCATGACACGATATTCTCATACGGACAGCTATATTATGTAGTATTGTCTCATTGAATTATTGTAAATCTAAATTAGAAGTCATGATACAAAACAAAATATATAATAACAACCAACAAATTAAAATCATTGTGTTTCAAAAAGCATTAATACAATAAAACTATTTATTTATTTTACTATATTATAATCATATTGATTACAGTAACACTATTATAGCGCATTTCCGAAACACAGGCGAAGTTTTGGTCAATAATTTAATATGGCTTAAAATTTATACATATAATGTTCATATAATTTTCCAATCATTTGTATGCGTAAATGTATGCATATTATTCATGAATTTTTGACGCATATTATTTATAAATGTCTTATGAAATGTCATGTGCATACAATGTTTTTTGCATACAAACTCGAATAACAATAATATTATGTTTTATGACAAGATAATAAATCGTAAAGTGGTATATCGAATAGTCTGCCAGTTTTCGAGTTTAGCGCAGCAGCTACTACAGGTCTAATACCTTTTACAATATAATTATTTAAATAATTTTTTAAAAAAGCAGATTTTTACAACGAAATCTAAAATATAGTTAAAATTTATAACAATATAATAAACATAAAAAAACCAAGGTATTGCAACTAAATTTTACCAAGCCAAGTTTAAAAATCAACGTAGGTACTTATAAACATAAGTTTAAGTTAATAAAAAATGAAAATTAAGTTATACAGTTCGATGGTACAGCACGTACATTTCTAGTTTGACAAAATGCGCCTTTGTAATATTATTATTATTATCATTACATAAGACTTTCACGTAAGTGGCTAACAAGTGTTCGTTGCAGATACTATATTATATTTAGACATATAGCTGTATATAGGACATATGTACCTTAGTACCTAAATTAAATATTAAATACATTATCATAGTGCATAATATTCGTTCTAAATACAGATACGTTATATTATAATATGCATGTTATTATTTATATTATACCTAGCAAATATTTCGTTTCAAGCACTTTTTAACATATTACGCTTTGGTTACACGTAAACATCAATGCAAGCACATAGTAACATCATTATAGGTATTTTAATAACCATGTAGGTATCTACACGTAGTACATGCCTGTAGGTATAGAGATAAAATATCCAGGGTTCAATTAACCAATGATTACGAAAAAAAAATCTAAGCTAAATAAAAACTAAAATAGCCTGTTTAAATAGAGAATATTAATAATAATTACATTATTCAGTTTTAAATTACGTAAAAAAAAAAAAACCATTTAATTTGTTAATAATGGTCAAGTTCCAATTTGATGTTGTGCTCAATAAATACTATACCGGGTGATTCTTTTTTTCTTTTAATAAAAAAAAAGGAAATATCAGTAATATTATTTTTATGATAACCATTTAGCATTACCCACAATATAACTATAACGATCTTTTAAAAATATTTTTTTTGGTTTGGTTATTATAGAATGTTTAATACAAAATGAGATTTTAAACTATTTTAAAATTATAATAGGTGTATTAGGTTATTTTTGAAAATCATGCTGTATTCGAATAGTAGTACGAAATTATTTACTATAACAACAATATAATACATATTTATACACCACTCATCGATTTTTTTCTATTCATTAATTTTTTTTTTTAACCTGTAAAGGCACATCTGTGCAGATTTACTCGAATAAACGTTTGATTTTTACACCAATAAATACACCAATGCTTCGATGTTAAAAATAAATATCAATGAATTCAAAGTTATCTAAATTTAAAAAATAAAATACTATTTATCGTTTTTTATCCTAAGCTCTTTAATATTAAACACTCAATTAATACGTGTTTCACTGTTGCTTGTGGTCTGCGTTGGCGGTTCTTTGTTGGCCATTAAGAAGCCGTTCAAAATTATTATTAATAATGAGGGTGACTTTTAAAAGGACTAATAAGCCATACCAAGTTTCTGATTTCCTCTGTTGATTAGGTAAATATCATAATGATGTTATATTAAATGCGTAAAAATGATTACATCCACGGACAAATTGATGAAGAGGTGTGTATATAATGAGCGTGCATGATGACGTGTGTGGGCATATGTGCGGATAGATTGCGTGGTTGTAATGTGTCCATATTATGAGGACTTACCTAAACTTGAATATTATCGTGTAGAAATTTAAAAAAAAATCAATATACACGTGAAAAGGTGCTGTTTTATACACTTTGAATACTCACTGTGCTTTAAAACAATATCGTGTTTTTATGTGCATTCTGTAGATTTCTGTTCTATATTGTATATTGTATGTGTTATATTTTTTGAACATTTTACATTGCATGATGCATTTGGATAACGTCTGTGTATCATCTACTATAACACACTCCGAACACGTCATTATGAGGGTTTAAAACTTACAAGCTCATAATAAATTATAACAATAAGTGTTTAAACTTTAAATGTTGTGTACTAAAACTCGTTAAAATATGCATAAAAATACGTTTTCTTTATGCATAACATTTTTTTTATTATTATTCAGGGACCAAAAGTATTTATTAAAAATTAATATCAATGTAAAGAAAAAAAATATTTAAAATTATTCAATATGCCAGGGTATATGGGTTCCTCATCAGCATATATCGTAGAATTTCTATTTCAATGTATTTCTATTTTTTAAAACTATAATTATTTCATATTTTATAGAAAATTATTATTTTTAAATAAATTTTAATATTTATATATTTACTTTACTGTAATAATTAGTTTAATTAATAACTATAATAAAATATATACCGTATTTTATGTGAACTTTTAGTAATTTGTGCTCATGCATTTTTAATATTATATTTTAGTAAAAATACGAAATAATTATGTATGTATAATTTGCATGTACAAGGAATCCGAAGATTTCACACCCAAATAAATGCGTTTACCATGAATACGGACATGTGGTACTGCGATATAGCGTAAATAAAATTACAGTATTATGTGCATGAATTAATTGCAAAAAAAAAACCTAATCGTTAGACTTGTAATTATTTTCCCGTTAATTCGCTCGAAATGAAATGTTCTCTTGAATGGTGAGTATAAATTATAATAATGTATGTAATATATAATGTACATGTATTGTATATAATTTGCAAGTTACAGTAGTACCTATATTGTAATATTATCGAGTGTTCGTCATTTTAGTGGTACACGAACCATAATACGAACATTCTGGACGCTAGTGTATACGAATTGTGTACCAGTCCCTCAAATTACGTCCCAAGTTGAAGATTATTAAACATGTTTTTTTTTCAGTGACTTCCAAACTAATTTACAACCTTATAAGTTATAAATACATTTTTATTTGTTACGAAAAAAACATTTTTTTTTTGTATTATAATATTACCTAATGTCTAAAGGTGAAAATTTCTCATCCAATTAGTAATTACTAATTACTATAGTATATGCTTACACTAAAGTATCAGTAATTATTTCATTAGTTGAAACTAACTGTGACTTAAGTTATTATTCATTAGTCATATGCATGTATTACGTGCAGGACTTTGGTATAAACTATTATGTTGCATTATTATTGTACACTTCCTTTTAAAAATACATTAAATTGCAAATTTGTTGTCAAACATACATTTTATTCGACAATATTACTCTATGAACCATTTAAACCTACCAAATAAGGTACGTTTACTTTACTTAGTAAACAATTTGTGTGTGTCCAAACATATACGCATATATATAGTTATTAAATTTACCAAAGCTGAGCTAGTAAGCCTTTTTTTTTCAAACTTCTTATAGGTATTATAGTCAAAATATAAAAATGTAAATTAAGTGTTAAAAGTTATTTATATTAATTAAAAATCAGATACCTACATTTCATTACCTACTGAGTATTTACAATTTGTACTAAAACGTAATAGGAAACTTTTATAAGAGTGTATACACATAAAACGGAGATCAACTAAATTAAAAGAAAAATAATTAACAAAAACATTATAAAGTTCAATCATTGATAGAAATTTGATTCATGCTAATTAGTACTAGCTGAAGTTATAAATCATATATGTGAATTAATTTTTCTTAGTTTATTTTTAATATCTAAATTATAATTATGGAAAAAAATAATATCTTTTAAAGAAAGATTTCTTTCTTGTTTGTATATATAATTTATATTTTATCCCAGTGATACGTGGGTACTATCGACTTTATCTGGGTGAACTTTATACAACACATGTATATCAATACGGTGCAGTAATTTAGGATAATAATAGCAATATGAATAGCAAAAACCTGTCAAGTATGCAGCATACAATAATGAATTAATATAAATGGTAGCGATAATACTAATATTAATACTTCTTTTACTAATAATAATAAACATATAAGAATCGACTTACATTAAATGTATCACAATTCACAAGTTGCAACGTGTTTGGTTATGACTTTATTTATTATTATTTATTATTTATTATACTCATACCTTGAATATTATACCATTTATACCGCCGAGGACAAGCGCCACTACTAAAATGAGCGCAGCAGTGTAAGCGGCAACCGCAACCTTTCTGCTGCATCAGACGATTTTAGTTTCTCCAAATAATACGTGCGCGAAATATAGGTGGATACACCACCGCGTGGCTTATGATTTTTTTTTTTAACTATTATTATTATTATATCTTTTATGCGTTATTATAATATATTATAAGTACGCAAAGATCGACGAGTATGTCGTCGTAATGAGTCTTTGAAGGATATCCGTTGTATATTTTTTTTTAGAACGAAATTTAATAATTTATCACTACTTATTTTTTTTTCTACAATATAAAGATAGATTATGAATATCTAATTATAAATTCACGGAGCTAAAAAAGTTGTTATATTAATATATAAAATGATTTATCACATACATCACACTGGTATGGCTTTACTGATGTGTGAGTTCGTTGGCGTGTTGTCAGAGAATCACTCTGAGTGAACGATTTTCACATACATCACACTGGTATAACTTCTCTGCCACGTGTGTTCGTTGATATACTGTCTTTTTCGGGTATAATAGACTGTATAATAATGGCGCCTATAATTACGAGTGTATGTATAGGAAAAACAAATATTAACTATATTAGAATAAAGGGTAAGGTAATTGAATAGACAAAAGCGTTATTTTGTTAATGGTAAATATATACTCTATTGCCATAGATAATATTTATGTTAACCTATTAATATAATAATAATAATTGACAATAATTCTACTGGCCATTGTGTATGATAATAATAATAATTATAACAAAAAATAAATAGGTTATATGAGTATAAATGGCACACAAAATAATATACGAGGAAAGGGGAACTAATACACAAAATGTGACCTGAACCATCAAGTATACTGGAATCCGCCGTTGGTTTAGTCAAAGTTGGTAAGTTGGTTAGATCACATGGATGGTGACACAAAATCAACAAACGATGCACAGTGGACAGGATAATATTGTACTTTTATAGCTAAAAAATTTATACCCAATAAAAAATTTTAATTTTTAATTTTTTTTTTTTTTAATTGAATTGAGATGCGTATTTAATATGTTTATGAGTCCGGCCATCAACACGCATATGCGTAATTCATGTCTTATGAGACATAAAATAGTTTATATTGTTAGTATAATTTGTAGGTATATAGTAAAGTAATGTTGGGAATACTGACTTTCGAAGTAATCTCAAATTTTAGTATACAACCTAAACTGAATAAAAAAAAAAAAAAAAAAATCGAATGGTTCATAAAGATTATATAAAGACTTATTTTTAATGAACTTAATCAAAAGATGAAACAAATCTCTCAATATAAGTTATTATCACTTAATGACTTAACATACAATTTTAACTAAATTTAGCTATCGCACTTAACAAGTCAAAATATGTATTTTAATTTTAATATCTCTAGGTATAGATAGCGCAAGCTAGGAATATCATATCGTATAAAAAAAGATAAAAAAATGATGAAATACTGGAGGGTTCAGGTGGAAAAGTTGTATGCTGGAGCTCTAAAAACTATCAATAAGTCGATCAAAAATCTGATGAATCAAAAATATCCAACGGTAAAAAAGTTTATTGTATATTTTAATTTTATTTGATTTACTTCGAAATGATAATAGTTGTTTTCTAAAGTGATGTTTTGAAAAAACATCTCCTGCAATAATATCTTTAAAAAAAAAATAATAATAATAGTAAAAATACTAGTATTTATATATTATATACTAGAATTGTACAATGTACACGCATGACTTACAAATATATAATTTTTGTACTACAAGTTAACGGTTAACGTATTATTATTAGACAAAATATAATAATTATGAATCGTCGAATCGATGGATTCGATGTATCGACGTTATATATTTTATAGTATTAATTTTTAACACAGTGACTTCAACACACTTATTCACATAATATTAATAATACTTAGTCACATGTTAGTATGATCTGTACAACTTAATTATACGTTTCGATATATTTTACTCAAAATTAACCTATCGTTATAAAACGTAATAGGTAATTGTAACATTAATACTTTTATTGCTAATATGTATTATTTAAAAATTGTATATAAAAGTCAATATATAGACATCATATTTTATTGTATAGACTATTGATTATTTTTAGTGATATTTTTTTCAAGACATTTAGAATTTTAACCGTTTTTAATTTACATCTTTGAAGTATGTCACGATCCATTAGAAATAGTATTGTAGATTCTACAATATAGATATCAAAATATCTTTAGTAAAGTTTATATTATATTTTTATCTTATCAGTATATTATGTGCTAATGGCTGTTGGTGTGATATTGGTCAATTCTTCATACAGTTGAGCAATAAGTAGTACATAGAGACTACGAGAGTAGGTACAAATGAAAAGTTTTAGTCTACGATTAGACACTCATTTTTAAATACTCAAATTTCTTATAATGTATGTATATTAAGTTTTAATTTTTCTAATGGGTAAGCTTATTGGTTATAAAACCACATCCGGTGGTACCAGTCAACCAGTTCCATCAGGCAGTTCAGTACTGCCTATAAATTTTTTTTTTAGTGTTGGGGGGGGGGGGGGGGGGGGGGCTCGTGTAATTAACAAATAGTTATGAATGTGTCGCCTTTACAAAATGGTTGGAAAACATTGTACTAGATTCATGATAACTTTTATCCAGCTTTTAGTCGTGCTTTCTATTGCCAAAACTTTGCTTATTAGTTATTACCTACATCGGCCAAAGTACTAAATTATACAATCACTGCCGGCCATAGCCCATAAGTAAATTATTGGATGATAAACGCACGGATCTGAAATTGGAATCCATGACTCTTCGCGTGTGTCATAAAAAAAGTCAATTGCAATTTTGTTCTCTTGCAGTATACTCGTAAACTTGAAATGTTTTTTTTCGCACATTTATCCGGAACACATTTGATATTTTTAATTATGCTATGCTTACCTATGGTTAAATATTTTTGTTTTTATTGTCTTCGATAAACGGCGTTTATGTTCAAATTGTATTGTTTCGATTTACTTAGTTCGAAGCACCTAACTGTCATAGGTATTTCAGGTATTTGTTCGGTTTGAATATTTATATTTGTAACATCTGTTTCCGAAATCGAATGTATTCGGTTAGGGAATCGAACAGTTTGTAAAAAACTGCCAATAATTATCAAGAAATATGATATAACGATCGTATTGTAATTTTAGTTGCTTTTCAATCGCTGGCCGCGTTCGTTCGTGACTATTACCCATAGCAATTACCTACATTGGCTACATTCCATAATATTATTATGCACGATGTATACACGGACTGTACCTCGTAGCACGCGCTATGAAATGCTACAGTAAGTCGTGAAGTGTAACAGTAAAAATGACGGCGGTCGGACTTTTCCGGCGGAAAGAAAGTTTCAGATGAAATAATAATATTGTAAGGTAGGTACCAAAAATCTACATCCCATTATATATGCGTAAACATACACACACACACATATACGCACACCGGTATAGTGTAATAACACAAACATACATAGGTACATGCACATACACTCATACAATTACAATGTAGAATAATAATAGTATGCGAACATCGGTGCCAATGGCAGCGGCAGCGTCCACGACGGCGCACGGTCGTCCGTGTTGTACCCACAGTGCATTGCCCTCTCGACTGCAGCCTACTTTCTCCCTACCCCGCGGGTATTGTAGATATACCTATATTAAATACATACACATATATATATATATACATATATATGTATGTGTTCTGAACATCCGAAACTGTGTCAACGGCCAAGAACAACACGATCGCCATTGTACTAAACTGCACGGAGCGTTGTGGTTTTTTATTCATTTTTTTCCTTCTTCTTCTTCTCTTCGTCACCCAATTCCCTCAACACGTTTGGTTTTTTCCTCGACTTTTACATGTCAAACCGCAAACTGATTACAATTCACAACAAATACGTATAAATACGTACACATACGTAAAACAAATACGTATTAATATTTTACAGTCACATGCATATACTCGTACAACTTAGTTGGTGTACATAATCAATAATCATTAAGGGATAGATGCACATAATATGTGACTTTGTAAAAATAATTTATTATATCTATTACTAATAATATTTAAATAATATATATTCTCGCACTACACTACAGCTAAACAGTCAGAATGATAAATTATTTTATTCACGCAATATATTACAGGTATTCGTTAATATAAACACGAAGAGTGTAAACATTTTCTATATCTGTAGTTCAGATATTGTTTCAAATAAATAATTCTATATTAGATAACTAACGAGTAACGGTGATGTTAGGCTTTCTTTTGTATATTATTTTAGTATTTTAACACCGTTAAAACTGTTAAAAGTCTTAGATTTCTTTACTTTAAAGATATACGATAAATGTGTATTATTTGTTTGAGGAAAAACTATGTATTTATCAATCATTTAACCGAATATTAGATTTGATTCCAGATTGATTTTCGTTTCAATAGTTTCTATTATAATAATTATTTATTTTCTTTTGATTCCATAAACTTACCGAACAAGTAGATTCTTTTTAATCCAAGCAATGAGGTCAAAAGTGAATTTTTGGTTTTAAGAATTTTTAAAGTATTAATGTAAAATGCTAAAAATCATTTATATAAATAAAACTTTCAACAGTTTTGTTGCTTTTCAACAATTTTAATAAGCTTGGTTTTTAATTTTTAATTTTTCCTTTAAAATTATTTATAAAAATGATAAATATAGCTATGCTTCCACTAATTTCTATTAATAAAAGATTAATTAAGTTATCAGTTTAGATGAGAAAAAACAATAATAATGGTTGTATCCTACAGTTAGGATATACATAATATACATACGTACAATCATATTATAGTATTCGCTTTGATACCAATAGCACCAACTCATATGTTTTTAAGTTTTTAGATTGGTATATAAACTTCCGGGCTCAAAATGCATAATACGCATACATTGTGTAACAATTAACGTTTGTGATCTATATTTATCTTTACTTGAATCACAGTCGTAATAAATAGGTTATGGCCATTTTCCAAAAAAAAAGCAACAAGTCTCAAATCTAAACGCAACAATGTCTAAATCCCACATGTAATATTATACACAACTGTGCGTGACACACTCAAATAGGTAACGACCACTGTAATATTCACGTGACCTCATTTGATGTGAAGTCATAGCCACGATTATTGTAGAAGGTTTGGAGAGGGGAAAAATAAAGCGACCCAAACAGGCACTTTATGATATAAAAATATATATACAATACTATGTACAAAACACTACAAGTTTAAGGGTACAATTTAAAGCTGATTTGAAAAAATAGTAATCCTTGATAACCTTGCATGATAAAAAAAATATGAGCTTGTAAATTTTATCTATTTACAGGTAGTTGATTTTAGGATCGGATTTATGACAATTAAATTTCATTAATACATTTTTTTGACCAGAAAAACAAAATTATTTAACTCCATCAATATCATAATGATAAAAAAAAAATTAAATCCAAGTATATATGCACGTCATATTATACGCCACACAAATATAAATATAAATATATTATTTAAGTAATTAAAATAATAGCTTATGAAATTGAATGTGTTGTGTAATTAATTTTTACTTTAAATTAAAAAACAAAACTTAAAATTTAAAAGCACTATTGATTCAAAATTAATATTGGTAGAATTAATATTTGCTTTATTGGTCAAACATTAGAATCCGTTAAATTTAAATGTTTTTATAGATAAAAGTATTGTATCTATCAGTAGAATTTACTTTAAAAAACTGTTCAATCGTTCCAAAAAAACATAATTTAATTATTAAAAATACTCATATGCATTTAAGTTTATATCAGCAATCATAAAATTAGATGAGGCAATTTGGTATTTACATCTCGAATGTAATATATGAACTGATACAATTTTGAGAACATTGGTATATTGGGAGACGATAAAAATATATATGTATATTTTAAGTCGGGACCACAGGGCATACTATTGTATAAAAATATAGAGTATTTTAAAGTATAAAAATGTATACATTACATCGTATACTATACGTATTTATCGTACTCGGCGTGTTCTATTGAAAATTGATGATTTACATTTTTTCTAAGTTTATGAAAAAAAAAAATCTTTTATTTATTTTTTTATTTTTGACTACCTCATTTTTCATTATGTCAAAGGAACAAATTAAAAACTATTGTTTATTGTGCTTTAATATACCAACCATTAAAAAATTTCATTAGATCTTTTATACTGAATACTTCACAATATAATCACTATGATAAATAATTTTAGGATATAAAATTAAATTCGGAGGCACTGTTCACCAATTTAGTATAACTTTTTGTAATATAATTATTTTTAAATTACAGCTACATATTATAATTATTATAATAAAAACAATACACCTTAAACATAATATAACAAAAATATAAATTAATCTTTTGAAGTTCTGACCATAATATTCGTTTATAAATAGATGTTTTAATCAATGATTGTGAATTTGAAACAATTGCAATTCAAATACTGTTTTGAACTGAAGTATTAATAAAGTATTTGTTTAAACAAATTTTTCATAAATAAGTATAATTAGACCTTGCTAATAAAATCAGATAAATATTTTTTACTCGTTTATGTTATACTTAATTTTTGTAAAATAAAAAAAAATAAAAAGTATGCTGTTGACCCTTTGACGGTTTTACATAACACTTTAACGTTCATAACATTGAAAAATTATCATTTTAAACATTTATTATCATAGTGTGATGACAACATAACGGGTTCACCTGATTAGGATTTAAGTTTATATTTGAGTTACAATACAGATTTATATTAATAGTAATAATAATAATAAAAACCCGTTCATTCATATAACGCAAGACGAAAATATTAATATATCGTACGTGCTCACTGCTCACTCATCGCAACTCTCCGTATACTTGATGCCAGTGAAACCAATTATTGTCGTACTCGTATGTTCTACATTTACGAACACTTAATTATTAATGTCAGCGCGACCAATATTAGATTACTATGAGCTAAAATTGTCGCGTGAAATAATCTCAGTCAGCTGCACAACTGGAACTTGTTCCAGAAATGTCGAATCGTCACTTTCTGCACATTTGTGAAAATGGCATTCAAGTCATTCAACAAACATACAACAATAATCATACATTCAGACCAAAAACTACGGTGCATATAAAAATTACAACAGAATATGTGTTTACAGTTCATTTACTGGATAATAATAATAATAATAATAATAATAATCTTCAAAAATTTAAATAATTTTATCATGTTTATTATAATCTAATAATAATATTACGAACTTATTAATGTGTAAATATTATTGTACTTTTTGTTTGTTGAAAATAAACGTGGTTTTATCGATAAACAGTAAATTTACGGAATAAGGTCTTAGTAAATATGGCTACAGCAGCCATTCCAAAAAAATGTATTATGATAATATGAATTTATAATAATATTATGTATTTATTATATTTTTGTAATGAGTTTTATTAGCAGTGTTGAACCTAAAGTGACTATGATGTTACATCTTTATAAATTAAAACCAAGATAAATAAAATCATAATTATTGACAGCAATAATACAATTTTACATTTAAACAATAATGCTATGATTTTATATTTCGGATTTTGTTATAGCCCTTCCCTATAGCGTAAATAACCACATAATACAAAAAATAAACGTGTGCAAATTGTATCAATAAGAAATGTAATCGAACATTCAAAAATGTATGATTACTTTAATTTCCACACCTATAAAATATTTTAACAATTCAATTTTAATACATCTCTTACGGCTGGATTATACTCAAACTGTAAATGATATTTGTTCTAATATAGACTTTAATCTAGTCATAAATAATTTCGACTTTATTTTCGGCCAATCAAATCGACTAATAAACATTTAAACTTAAAATAAATACGTTATCTATATCATATCATCAATATGTGCACAATATGATGTGTACAATACATTACAATTTATAAATCTTTTTAAACATTTTTTTTCGATTTTTATTTTGTTATCATCATAGATGTAATACATGCGATATTTATTTTTAGAAATTAATACTATTATATTTACGTTTAAAAAATTGTTTAATTTGACGATATATTATACTATTTTTACAGTAGTAGTTTTTATAAATTCATTAACTGATCATGTCTAACGAATTAAATAATGAACAATTATTCATCTACCGAGAGAATAGTACTACGCGGTGGACAAAAACTCATCGTTTGTCTCCACTACTGTATGAAATGGCTAGGCCCATCTATTTATCATCAGCACCTCTCAAGTAGGAACAAGGTTTAGACCCGTAATTTTCGTCTATGCGAAAAGTGTTAATATTCTCTTGGTGAACAGAGAGAGATATAAAGATAGAATTGTATAAACTTTTTGCGTTTCAAAGTATTGAAAACAAATTTAAGACAATATTTTGATTTTTTTTTTATAGTCACGTGTATCATGTTAATGCGACTTTAGTAAGTTCACATTGGTTAATCAAAAGGAAAAATATTTTACAATAAATTGTAACTTTGGTCTACTACACTGTCTACACTAATGACGCAATACTTTTGAACAATGGAAACTTTTTTAAATTCCAATATTATAACTTTACTCATTCTTAGTTATTTTGTGTAAATTATTGTTGAAAAAATTATAAAAATAACATTTGCAACAATATCACCTACTGGTACAGTTACTTTATTGAAGACACTAATGTAACCAAAAGTTAATCAAAATGTTTTAAAGATTAAGGTATCATTATATTCATTTTAACTATCTACCAATGACTTTTTAGATTTATTACTTATGTTAAAATTTTAAAGTAAAAGTTAACAACTAATAACCAATATAATATTAATTGTTATAATATTTCTTATTTTGAAATAATGCAATAAGTTTAATAACGTCCCAAAAACATAGGCCAAATTAAACATACTTAGATTTAGTATCTTTTTTAGATTCTGAACGTAGTGATGAATGTATTAATTTTACAATGATGTGTGTTTTTTTTTTAGTGTCTGTGTACAGCATAAGTAGTCAAAATAATGCTTCAATTTCAAACTTCGGGGGTGGTTTCCGATGGCAAAGTGAATATCCTTGGTGAATTATAGAGGTAAAAAGTAAACATTTTTCAACAGTTTTCAAAAAAATCAAGAAAAGCAAAAAAAAAAAATGACGGAAAAACGGGAATTTTTACGCAAAACCAGTTTTCGATCAAATTGATTTTTTTATATGGTTGTAATTTAAAAACTAATCACTTGAAATTTTCACCAAATGTTTATGTTAGTGTTATCTATATATAGTTAAATTTTCAAAAATTTTTGATTTTTGAGTTATTTATAGACTACTGAAATTATCGATTTTTATGAGAATTTTTTTTTAAAGTGTCGATAAAAAAATGTTGGTTGACTAAAAAATGTTGAAAATTTAATACAAGGTTCCTTATGAGTTGTTCTTATTGTAGCTAAAAAAAAATTAAAAATCGTTTGTCACAATTTTTTTTTATAAACGTTTATATTTCAAACATTTACGAAATCTATCGATAACGCGAAAATTTGTAAGTAATTTTGAAGTTGAAAAATCATAATATTTTTTGTGTTTATAACTAAGGATCAAAAATACTACAATATGTTTTCCCTAAGTTTTCCTGCAAGTAGCTTTAGTAAAAACTCAAAGCATCATTATTGGAAAAATTTTAAGTGCGTTTGAATTTTAAATTTTTATGAAATAGCGTAACAATAACGATTTATCCTCAAACGATTTAAAATATTTGTTAATATTTAAAAGTATAAGTCGTAGATACTTGAAAATTTTATCAGTTATTTAGATTGGCATTTTCTTTAAATTATTTAATTTTCAAAATATTTTGACTTTTTTTGAGCTACTTATAGACAACTGAAACTTTCAATTTTTCTGAAATTTTTTTTTTTTTTGAAGTATCGATAAAATTTTTTTGGCAGAATCAAAATATTTGAAAATTTAATACAAAGTTCCTCATAAGTTATTCTTATAGTGATCAAAAATTTTTAAGAATACATAGGCACAATTTTTTTTTTTATTAGCATTTGAAGTTCAAATATTGACAAAAATTCGTCAAAACCATGAATATTTACAAACTATTTTGTTGGTATAATTCATAAAAATTAATAATTAATTGATTAACCATGACTTTTGCAAATGCCTCCTAATTGAAAAATAAAATTTTTGTTTCAAAATAGAATGTATGACAATATTTAAATATAATATATCCAAGACTGACAAATCATCTCCGTTTAGAATCGTTTTTCATATACAATGATACCTATTATTACATTCAAATTTAACCTACCCTAGTCCGAGGTTCATCCCACCCCCTAATTTACAGCAGAGCGGTACTCACTTGCCCGCTTTTTTAAATATTTTTAATAATCATAATTAATTACTTCAATAAAAAAATTAATTACAAATTGTACATTTTAATAAATGTACAAAAATAAATAATTATTGGCTTAGGATAGTTAATTAACTATATCGTTTCTCTTATTCTTTTTTTAATGTCTATCCATGGAAATTAGACTTTTTTAGAAAAGTGGCAAACTATCGTATCGTTTTTTTTTTTTTTTATTTATCAAAAATGTTGTTATTGCATGTTAAACAGGATCTGAAAAAATCGTAACTCTTAATCGTATAATATACAACGTCTCGATATAAATATAAGCGACATACGTAAAAAGGTAAAAATATACTGTGTTCGGCCGACATGCATTTAATAATTTATTATCATAACGATAAATTGTGGTAATAGTATTACGATATTCGGGTCCACGTCCTCTGTGTTTCGTTTATAAAACGAGTTTTTTGCGTGGCGGTTAAGGAATACATATTATAATATAAAGTATATGCTTATAAGAACGAGTTGCTGTATAAAAGTAAATAAAAATAATATAGTATTATAATAGTGCTACTGAAGGATTGTCTCGTCGGCAGACTCGACCGAGACGTGTTTAAGAGAATATCATATTATATATACATTATTGGATTCCAACTGCCAAAAGTAACCCACGCTCACACATACTTACAACGAATTATGTATATTATAATATAATACCTACCTACCTATCAGCACACCCGTTATTATATGCGTGGAGATGATGTGACAAATCCACTAGCCGCCATACGCGTTCGGATGCCGGAAATTGTTATAATAAATAATAATTATATTATACCTACTGTAAAGTATTGTCGTTTAGAGAAACCCACTGTTATAAATTAAAAGCACGATTGTTTTTATTATTGAACTTGAAAATAAATAACATGTACATTCAATCATTTAACAATAAGTAAATATGAGATTTTTTTTAAGTGTGTTATAAGATTGAAAATAATGTTTTTTTTTTTTTTTTTTTAAGGAACTCAATAAAAAAATCTGTGATCAAATACGTAACACTTAATCTAGACCTGATATTGTATTAATGAGAAGAAAATATATCATAATATTTACCGTTCTAGACTAAGAAGGTCGTAAAAATAATTCTATAAACAATAATTTAAACAGTGTCTACACTTCTACAGTACCTACTTATATAATAAAGATAGATTCAAAAAATATGTCTTATACGATGTATTTAATAACAATTATTGTTATATGAAGTTTGGATTATTTTCTTTAGTTTTTTATTTTTTTTTTTATTATTATTATAGGTTTATACACAGATATTTATTGTTCTTATGTTATTAATATTATGTCTATTACATCAATGAAATTGTAATTTTAAATAATTTATGATAACTCAACCTAGAGGAGATTACCTAATAGATATTAATATGTTAATACATTATTTTACGTCCTTGACGACCTTCGAAATTATTTTACTTTTGAATGACGACTATCGATCAGACAGATGGTTAATTACTATAAAAATTCTATTCACAGAAATTAAAAAACAAAACAGTTTGACTTGGCAAATCAGTTTATCGTTTAATAGGTATGTATTTTGATCAATTAATTTTTTAAATATATGCAAATATCGTTTATTCATTTTTTGTACAAGAGTTAGGTAATAATTAATGAATATTGTATTGTAAACAGTTCAAGGAATTAGAAACTAAACTTTTTCATTTTGTCATTGACGGACGTGAATTTTTCTGTCAAGTCCTTATAAGTATATTAGTACATATAAATGAAAATGTACGCATACGATGACACGTTTACTCAGAAAAAATTTACTCACATATACTTATTTGTGTAATACACTAATACATATTAGATATATTTTATTTTCACCAATTAAGAATAGTATCTAAATTCGATTTGTCATTGATCAGTTGTTTTAGTAAATACCTAGCATAAATAATATAAGGAAATCGATGCTTTAACAAAAAATTCCAAATAAAATTGTGCGATTCTGTGTATCTAACCATATTACCAACCTTTCTTTATAATTAATTATTCGACACTGATATACTTAAAATACAACCAGATTTTGAAACTTGAATTCCGAAATTACCAATTTAGCGGATTTCAAACCCGTTTTTACTGGCAGTGACCGTGTAAGCAATATAATGTCGATTTTGCATCATAGATATTATTAAATATAATATATATGTCGCGGCCATCTCGCGAAATCGATCTTTTCACGAAATGAATGTTCAGTTCATGAACTTTGTGCTCACATACACATAGTGAAATCTGCGGTAGTGTTCATGAACCGGATTGTTATTTTTATCCATTTCATGTGACAGACGTACGTTTTATGACTGAATAATTTTTTAATGAAATCGACAATTGATTGGGATTAATTTTGCTAAACGACTTATAACATTCGGACATTTAAAACTCTATACTGAAAAATCGATTAAAAATGGGCTTCCAAACAAGACGTTGTATTTAAGTTTAAGTAATTATATATGTATCAGCTAGTATAATTTCTCCAAATAAATCACGATAAACTGTTCCATAAATTCAAATTTCTAGTTCTAAATAATCTAATAAATAATAAATATTATGATAACGGTCATTATAACAGGTCATCTTCAATAAACCAAAAATTAAGTTTCTTAAAATTTATATCAATAAAAATAAAAACTAAATTGTATAACTCAAATATTTTATAGTTATACATAAGTATATATAGAAAAATAGAGACAGGTAGTTTATCTTCAATAAAACTAATGTTTCAAAATTATATACAAATATCGAATTATCTATAGGTGTAAGAGAATAAATAAACGATATATTTATGACACATTTGTTATTGATTAAAGTTTTAAAAATATTAAACAATATTCTAATAACCTAAAATAATTATTGTAATTTGAGCAGTCTTCAGACGTTTTCATACATATAGAAATATAAAGTAAGTTCATAATAAGTACATTGATTTTGGTATTTTTTTTTTTTTTATATTGTTATTATTTTATACATATTTTATAAATATTGTGAAAGCCAAGTTGTAGGAAAATAATAATTTACTTTACTGTGGTTTTTTAAGTAGTAATATCCTATTTAGAAGTGTTCCAGCTGTGTAACCGGTTCATGGAAAAATCTTCGTTGGCATGCTATTTTTTTCTCTATGTGTAGGTGGTATTAAGCTTAACTCTCCGCGGGGTAGTATTGATTTTTTTTATGTAGAAAAATAATAAATCATCTTTTTTTTTATGAAAGAAATAATACTTTTTTTTTTTAATTATCGTCTTATACAAATAATTATATTGTACTCATTAAAAACTAGTTAATTAAAATAAATAAGTGTAATAATTCATTACTTATAGAGACAATTATTATTATAAAATAAAAATATTTTATTTATTTCGTTCACAAATCGTTGTCTTTTAAACTACTAAAATTTTTGTCCTAAGTTATATTTTTAATTCAAACATTTTAATGTCATTTTTGTGGATTATATTTTAATGTTAAAGAAAGAAAATAAAAATACAAAACTCAAATATTTTAATATGAAAACTATACATAGAAATATAAAATACAACTTTCTACAAAATATTCATTAAAAATGATAAATAATAATAAAAGAAAAGTGGTTAAGTTTACTTGTAATGTTTCACCTGTAGAAAACTAATTTTTAAGACTATATAGTTTACATTTAAAGTTTTAAGTATATAATCAAATTTAAACAGATTAAGATTAATTCATAACGGTATTTTGATTAAATATATCAGATGTGTATATATAGTCATGAATCATGATAATAATCATATAGTATAAGGGGTCTTCAATATTTTTAAGTAGTGGATTATCTATTATTTATTGTATATCTTGCGGGCCAAATTCATAATAATAACATGTATTAATTTATTAAAAATATAGTAAAAATGCATACTATATTTAAAATATGTTTGCCAGCTTCAAATAAACACAAGGTGGGTTTTGAGTTAAAAACCAGTGTTATTAGACATAATATAAATAGCGTATATTTTACAATTTTTACATATTACATATATTGTGAATAGGTATGATATTATTACCTATGATCTATGGGAAAAATAATCATGATAGTGTACATATAATAAATAATGGCCTCTCTACGTTTGGTAGATCAACGATTTCACGTTACGATAAAATGATAGCTATCATATTATTATAATATGGTCTGGACCGTCAGTGTCAGATCATTTGACTTCGACCTAACCCTGCAGCGTGACACACATTTCCGGTGACTGGATATCCGAATACATATTATACTATATTATACTACACACTGATTGCCGAACAACACAAAAGAGCTGGCGATCGCGATATGTTTAAATTTCAACACTTCAACTTCCAAGTTTCGTGACAGAACTAATTGAAATCACTATTCTGACCAAACTGTTTTTCCTCCAAAATATTATAATTTATATATATATATAATATAAGTTTATATTATGTATTATGTACATATTAATAATTTATGTTATCATTATAACTCATAATCTGCTGTGTTCGTATTTTTTTTTTTTTTTTATTAGAAATCAAAATAAATGGTTACAAATTAAACACATTTAACAAATAGGTACAGTTTTGATTACCTACCTCCTGTAAGCTAATAGCTTGTGTTGGAGGTAGGGAGTTATTACATTTACCAATAAAATAAAATAAAATAATTAGGTAATTTTTATAATATTACGTACATTGACTTATGAATATGAACACTTTAAAAAATATAATATAATAATAGAAAAGAAAAGACACAGTGATGTAAAGTTTTAACATAAATAGATTAGTAATACATTTAGTTGATACAGCATTATAGCAATCAAAAAAAAAAAAAAAAACTGTTACATATATAAATTACATACAATTTAGCATTTATACACATTATAATTCAATTCTAAAAATATATATTTATATAATAATCCTTTAATATTAACTTTTTTACTTGTAATAATATTTCTTTTAAAGTCCAGAGGCATAGAATTGTAATAAGTCGGGCCTAGATAATCTACAAATGTTTGACCAAAGGATTTATAGGTATATTTAACTGGACAATCATATTTTCTAATTTCTCTTATATGACTATTATCACTATGTAACTGATCAAAACCAGGTTGTTTAATAATGAACATAATTGCTATTTTTTTATATAATTGTCTTACTGGCAAGACCCCTAATTCCTTATAATTTTCAATTGTTGATCCTTTCAGTGAAAGCTTATTTAGGCAAATTCTAACAACGTTATTTTGATTTATTATTAGGTGATTTATAATATTGTCTCGAAGGCCACCCCATACTAATAAACCGTACTGGAAATTGGATTGGTATAGAGCAAAATAAACTAATCTCATTGTTTGCTTTGTAACTATTTTTTTTAGTTTGAACATATTATAAATTATGAAGCGTAGTTTCCCTAATAGATTGTTAACATGTAAGTTCCATTTCAAGTGGTTATCAATAATTAATCCTAAATATCTTATTTTTATAACTTTATTAATTTGCTTACAGTTAATTGAGTTACAGTTATTGTTATTAGAACATTCGTGTATTGAAATGGAGCTAATAGTAGATTCGGATTTGTTAATAGAGAACGGAATAAATACTGTTTTTTTTCTATGTTTAAGGATAGATTTCTTTCTTTCAATGTTTTTAATATTTTACAAAAGCCATTTGCAGATTTTTTCATAAACCCCTTCCCATGTATTATGTGAGAAAAGCAGACAGGTATCATCCGCATATGTTACTATTGAACCCTCAATGTTAAGATCACAAATTTCATTTATATATAAAATGAATAAGATAGGGCCCAATACACTACCCTGAGGTACTCCATATTTAATTTCATACATGTTACCATTAATTCCATTAATTTTAACTGTTTGCTTTCTATTAGTTAAATAGCTTTTGAACCAGGTTAGACTACATTTATTTATTCCAAAGCTGGGCAATATACTTAATAAAATTTCGTGATCAACCGTATCAAATGCCTTAGCTATATCTAAGAAGATAGCCAATGATTTTTTATTATTATCTAATGCGCTGTACAAATACTGGGTAACCTTATAAAGGGCATTATCAGTACTCAACCCTGGCCTAAAGCCAAATTGGTTTTTTGATAAAAGTTGATTTTTTTCTAAGAAAGATATTAGTCTTAATTTAATAATTTTTTCAAAAATTTTAGAATAATTACTTAACATGGATATTGGCCTATAGTTATAACTATCATTATAACTAGTATCATTATAACTCATAATCTGCTGTGTTCGTATATTATATATATATATATATATATATATATGTATGTGTGTGTGTGTGTGCACGTGGTACTTTAAGTATTATGATGATACTTGCTCGTGACAACTTATTGTCGCACACATGTTGTATTATAAATATTTCATACAATACAACGCAATTTAATTACAACGATTTAAAATATATTTAATCGTATAGCCGTGTAGGGAGTTTATTATTGTGAAGAATATAATTAAATGAAAAAATAATTATATTTATTAATTATCAGTTAATCGAGATACATATTATATTTTAATCAATGATTATAATAAAACTGCTTGCAGCAATATGTTGACATGCAACATATATCTGTGTATCTAATAACTGCTGCTAAATTTAGTTGGATGTTCATAAGATGCCATAAAAAATGGATAAAAATCTTTACAAATTTAATATTTACTTATTTGTTTATCATATATATCTTGTATATATAGAATGCGTAGACATTTAAATTTTGACATTCAATTTCGGCAATGATTTGATAATTCGTATAGTTGTTATAATGTTCCTTCTATTTTTGATTTTGCTAGAAATAATTTTAATTGTTTAATTTTTTATAACTTTTCGTTTTTCATTTGTCAATATTTTATTTTTAGATACTTATTATTATTATTTAAAATATACTCTTATTACTTTGAATATTTTGATTAAATCGACTGATGTGCTATATTTAATATTCAAATAATAGTTTCTATCTTTGATCAATCAACTTTATTAAGCAAATATTAAGGGTTAGGTAGTAGGTACTAGATACCCATTAACCAACATCATGCCTCAATGACTCGGTTTCCAACAATTATTTTGAATTAAACTATTTCAGCTATGTTAAGTGTAAACAGAAACTCTCTGAAGCTATTTTATTAAGTACCTATATATTATATCATAAACCCACACTTTGTACACTAGTCAGTAGTCACTAAACGTATATTATATTACCTTTATTAGTATATTGTAAAGCCTGAGTTGCATCTATAAATAATAAATGATTATTTGATATGAGTGATTAATAGGTATAAGTGGACTATACATTTATTTTTAGCATATTATATTTTCGCGTCCATAAAAAATGTAAATATCTTCGTCGTTTGAGTATCTGCCGAAAAACCTACGCCATGTGAGAATAATAGATTATAACTAGCTGTATGTAATTTGTTTCACTTAATATATTCATTACCCTTTTGTTCTTTAATAATGCAATCAGCTTCTAAGTTTTGGAATTTTTTTTTATTATAGACGATATTTTTATATAATCAGATTTTTACACTATTAAGGCCTAATAAAGCAATCTATATCTTTGTATATGGGTTTCAACCAATAAGTGGAAGGCTAATTTATATACTTACTTAATATGTTCGACAGAAAAAGCTACAAATTAAAGATAAAATGCGACAACTATACTGGCTGGTCGGAAAATATTCTGAACTAGACCTTACAAGCAAACGTCTATTGTACAGTAATATGAACTTATGGAATACAATTAATACAAATGTGGGGTTGTGCCAGTAAGTCCAACATTGAGATTATTCAACGCTGTCAAAACATCGTTTTTCGTACTATTGTCGCAGCTTATCGGTATGACAGAAACGACATTATTCACCGAGACATGATGATCACCTCCGCCCAGAAAGAGATCACCAAGTTTGCTCGCAAACATGAGGCAAGGTTGGATCAACATATCAATCCAGAAGCAACTTAATAACTCTTAAGACATTAGGCGTTGTAAACGCCGCCTAAAACCATACGACTTAGTACTAGATTCTTAGACTAAGGCCGAAGCCACTCCATTGGGAGTGAGACTTCACACGTGTTCTATCTTTTGTACTTATAATAATATATACAAGTATTAATGTATACCTTTTAAATGTATTGTTATTTGATCGTTATGCTAAAAGCTTCCGAGCAGTTAAAAAAAAAAACTTATATTCAAGTTTCGAAAAGATGAATAAATTTATTACATTTTTTTCTAGACTATGAAGGAAAGTTTTTTTTTTTTTGATTTTTTAATTAAACAATCTTTTGAATTAAAATTATTTAATAAATTAATAAACTATTTATATATATATTAAGCTGCAAAACTGAAAGTTTTCTTGTATTACCTAGTAATAAGGCTAAATAAAAAAAAAATGAAACGAATAAAACTACAAATCTTTTAAAAAATATATATATTAGACCACTAAAAATCTTCCTCATTTAGCAATTTCACTGGTAAATTAGAAAGCATGCAATTTTAAGGAACTTTTAAAATATTTTAGAATTTTAAGTTATTTTAGGTCTCTTACTAACTTCCATTATTCACATTATTGTATAGATATCCCATGTATAACAAACTTTCAATAACTTCTAAATTAAGATGTTTCTATGCAAAATGTGTCATCTTCATTTTTAACAAGAATAATTCTTATAGAAAAATAGCGAAAAATCGATCAAAACCATTAACTGTTGTCAAAATGTATTAAATCCCAACTAAAATTTAGTTTTGATAATTATTTTTTTTTCAAAACGTCTTATTTATAATAAAGTTTTTTCTAAAACGTTCTGTAACCACTTTTTTTCAAATCGTGCTATTTTCTATACTAAACTATAAATTAATGAATCCATAATTTTACTAATAATGTGTTCTTCTATTTTTCATAAAAATGTGTTATTTCCCAAGCAATTGTATAGCAATTAAACCACATTTTACTCAAAAGATGTTAATAACAGCATAGTTAAATATTTTAAAATTAAAATTATAAAATTAATTTACACTAAAATATGATTTGGTTAAGTAAAAATCCAATAATTATTGTTAGAAAAATAATATAATAGAAAATATTATACAAAAAAAATTGTATGATAAATTTATCCGTATCCAATACCCTTATGATTGTAATTTCCCGCCAAAGTTATTGATAGCTGCCCATGTTCTCTTAATAATTATGATCTTAAGATTTTTTATAAGTTTTTGTAAAGATTTAAGTTATTATATAGTATATATTGTGTATAATAAAATTTTAGAATAAATACTGCAATCTAAACGAGTTAAGTTTATGGATAATAAAGCAACAAATAACTTTACTCTTTGAGTACCTACGTACTATTAATAAATAATTATTATCATAACATTTGATTAATTATAGTTTATACGATTTATTATTTACTTAGTCTTAGTAGTGTGTTATGCAATAACTTGTCTGCATAATTTGCAACAAAAAATCACTATTCATAAAAAGTGTTTTTAGAAGCAGTATGCTTCATATAAAAACAACTCAATTGTCTACTCCATTAGCTTTAAATAAGGATATACAATATGAATACAAAAATATGTAATTAATTGGACGATAATATTATGCACGTGTGTGTCTGCTGAAACTATATTATAATTACGATTTCTGTAACGTGTCGCATTATAAAATCCAATATGATTATGTGTTTCATTAATTTGTTTGTTAAATAACGAATACAGATGCAGGTAGAATGCTAATGGTTTATAACCTACGGGCTTCAACAACGGATCGTTTTATAATAACGCATCATTACATGGGTATATTGTATACGTTAAATTTGTAACGTTATGTATGCATATCGAGAAATATTTACAAAGAAAAATAACGAACAGACAACACAAAATGTAGTCGTGAATGTACATAGTTGAAAAACTAACATATTATGATGGTCTGAGATTAAAATTCATTCGGAAAAAAGATAAACAACGAGGTAATATAATTAATTAATATTTATATAATGTTTATAGAAGCGTACATTTCTTTGAAGTACAATGTAATAACCTCTAATAGTAAAACTATGCATAAATATGCATATAAAACTTTGTTATGGAATTTGGGAAATATATTAATAAAACTGTTCTCGAGGATATTAAAAAAAATGTATTACCACTGAAAATATATAAATGTAAAATCTTTCAGTACTTCAAAGGGTTGGTATACCTACGCTTAATTATTATGCGTAAATATTATAATTATATACCTATAGGAATGTATATTTCAAGTTTATTTAATGAAAACTTTAGAGAAAAATCGGTGTCCGTTAACAAGTTAAAATAATGGCTTAAGAATCTTAGTTTATTAAACATACTATTTATGTGATCTTATCTATAGTTAAAGTAATAATAACTAATAAGTGAAACATTAAATATGATAAATTCATAGAATTGTTGAAATACATTAAATTACGATAAAAAGTTTGATAATAATTATTATAAATGCTCGTGAAGTAAAATAATTAATAATTTTTACAGGTTTTTATAATATAATATATTCTTCTAAAACGACAGGTACCTAATATGTTTTTTAAGTGATTAAACTATTTCTTATGTACCCAATTCTGAATACGGTAAAATTTATTACAGTTGAAAATGGTAATGAGACCATATAAATTATGAGCCAAATGGTTGGATTTATGATACGAGTTTTATTTTTAGTGTATCATTTTTAGTGTTAATAAAAGATAAACACATTGGTAGGAGTTACCCACCTATCTTCCTAATTGTATAATAGCGAATTCTATGATAAAATGCAATCTGATACAATGAAAACAATAACGATGTTTTAATTTCACATTTTCAAGTTTTCTGGGTTAATAAATGTGTAATTTAATGTGCTAGGTATGCCCACTCGTTGGGAAAACATGACCTAATCAAACCGGTTCATTGGAAATGGCTGTAGGTTATGTTTATAACTCTAGTAATCGTGGTGTACAAATGCTGTTTATTTGAATATGCTAAACAGATAGCTATAATCTTATGGTGTTGGATTGTTTGTAACTCCATGTGTTATATTTATATATAAATGTATAGTATTATTACATTTGTACTGACGACCATGATTTGGGTTATGCTTAGAAAAAAAAAAACACTCGTTACGGTAATAACTACAATAATGACGGAGCGAATTTGTTTTATACTTCCACGCATATATTTTATGACGTGTGCTATCGAAATCGGGATCCTACGAATATGGAAAAAACTGCATGAAACGTGTCGTATTAGTCAGTTACAGTATAATATAATACTGGTGTATAATAATAATATGTGAAATAATAACTTATAGTTTAGTGTCCTTTCGACCACCTCCCCTAATCATTAACCGTGTTAAATGAGACATTGTTTTCCTTAACAGTATTAATTAACGATCAACCCTTCATACTCTGCAATAATCTCGCGGGTAATTCCTCAATTTTATTTTCCTCCATCGATTAAACAGGAAAAAAGTTTATTTTTTATTTTTAGAAAAAGAGGCGGTTTATACAATTTTGGAGAACATTGTGTCTGTGTAGTAAATTCATACAGCTGTGCCATAAGAAAATAAATTGCATGGTGAAAAATTGAAACACGTATTCCAATTTTTTTTTTTTTTTGAAAAACTAATTTCGAACATGTTTTTAAAATTATTACATATTTTATTTTTACGAATAACGCACATAAACATCTTCACAAAAATCATTTATGAGACATGGATTAAGACGATATGCAACGATGCACGGCGTGGAATCTGTTATACATAATATAGATAATAATGATAATATATATATATATTAGAATGATGGAAAAAATAGGAAAGACAGATTACGGTTTAAGCAAAAACAACTATAGGCAACTCGTGTCGGAGACTGTTACTATTACATTTTGTCGTATAATAATATAATATAATAATACAATTTAACACAATACTAACATTACCAACATGTTATTATTCGTATATAGTTACAATTGTTACGAAGTGATAATTTTACAATACAATCATTAAACAATATTATGAGCGTCAATGCGTCATACCTAAATTGGTTTACTATCTAGTTATATTTCTTAAATTAAGTTCTTTTAAAATGAATAGTTAAATTATTTGATTAAAATATTTCTTTTAAATGAAAAATCATTTATCTGTATACACGATAAACAAAGTTAACATAGCTGTTATAAAAATATGGCATTTAATATTATTATGATAATTATTTGTTATTACAGTATTAATAATTTAATATTTCTAATACTTTATAATAGGCAGGTACTATTATTATTATAATTTACCCGTTCTTGTGCAAATTCATATTTACACATGATTATATCTCCAACTAGTTGGAATCATCAAAATTAAACATTTTTAAAAAGTTTTTCTTAATAATTT
The DNA here is from genome assembly GCF_002803265.2 of Melanaphis sacchari. NCBI lineage: Eukaryota > Metazoa > Arthropoda > Insecta > Hemiptera > Aphididae > Melanaphis > Melanaphis sacchari. The sequence continues at coordinate 458,150 of NW_020271130.1, read as the reverse complement.
TGGTAGTTATAAGTCGTTATTATAGTTATATTTTAATTGAAATAAAAAGTAAGATAAAAGAAAATATTTGCTAAAATTATCAATTGTGCAATTGAAGCAAAGTACCCACTTAGATACAAAAACTTAATCATTTTTATATTTTTATTTTTTATTTCGATCAACTGGCGCCTACAATCTATAATTTCAAAAACCACGAAAAATACAAAATTAGCACAACCATAATATTTTGAAATACAAGACATGATATTATATATATTATATATTAATTTTGAACGCGCATTCAAAACAGATTGATTGATTGATTCAAAACGCATGTAAATTATAAATAATAACAATCTCGTCAAAATAGTAAAATTCTCGTGATGGGTACCACACGACAGGAACGCTTCAATACATTTATTTGCACAATATATTTTAATAGGTATATGTATAATAATTATACTATACGTATTAAGATGACGTCGGCATTGTAATATTGTTAGTGTTGATTTGATCTGACAACGCTTAACATTTAATATTTCACGTTCAGAAAAATATATTTTACTTTTTTAATTTTAATATTGTAAAATTAACTAAACCTTTGTCAAATTTAAAGGTATAAATATTATTTAAGACACCTTGTAGGAGTATTTTTTTTATTTTGAAGCAAATTAAAAATATTTTAAAGTTAACAGAACAAAATGTAAATATTTTGTGAAAATTAACGATTATATTAATTATTATTATAACGTTTAAATATCTAAAAAATAATTTACAATTTTGTTTTTTTTTAAATTTTAAAAATATGCTCTAACGTTCTCTTTATCAGGGAACGTGATTGTTCAAAATAAATTGTCTCGAATTCGCCGCTATCGGATTCGCGTCGTCATAATAATATACGATAATATAGGTACAGCATTTGTAGGGCAAACGGCCATCAATCTAGTTTATATTCTATTTTTATGAATCATAAAATACTACATCGTAACTGCTATTATTTTACCCATTGTAATAGTAGTAATAATAATGATAACATGATATGATATCATGTCTACGGCGGTAGTGCGGCATAAGCGGCGTGGCAGTGTTTTTTTTTATCGGACGTACCTATAACCTATAATGGTTATAATAGATATCATTATTATGGCTGTCGGGTAATAATCATAATATATCATGGAAATCGAAACACAATAGAGTTAATATTTTAATATTGGTTTTGGTATAATAATATTATAATGAACAACAAGTCGCAAATATTGTTATACTATTATACCAGGCTAATAATTGTTTTCAATTCAGCGACCCATTTGGCTATATTTATATCTTATGTACTCTATAACAGAATATTTTTAAAAACAATAATTTACATAAAAAAAATAAATAAACATGTACACTTAATATTTGTTTTTAAATGCAAGTTGTTTTTAATACCATTATTGATAATACGAACAATTTTATGAAATTATGTTTTTTTCGGAAGTTCCGTTAACATTTAGTTGAGCTGTTGGGTAATTGACTATAATATTACTAATAAAAATGAATGTACAAAAATATAAGCCTCATCACATCAAGAACGTTTCATACTTCCACATGCAACGGACCGTATGACAACTTTATTATGTCACGTGCGGAGAGGGATTTACTTTTACGTCGACATTTTGGTTAAAAATGTCGATTATAAAGCTGGGATATAGGTTTTATAGGTCTATAGGTCGACAGATATTAGGATATGAAAATGGATTTACAACCACAAACGTGGTTTATTGAGACGTGAAAAAAGATTGTAATCAGAAATTTCGTTTAGAAAACCAATATACCAATATGTACTTCTATTGAGAATATCGTACATGTCGACAAGTGTTCACTGAAAAACAAAAAAAAAAATTTAAAACGCACCGATGTAATATCGCAATGAGCTTATGCCAATCGGTTTGCATATTACTATATAATTATGCTGTCATAGTCTACAAAATAATAATAAAATATACAAAAACAATGCACGTTGGGGTGACACGCGAAATTTTATTCCCGGCCCAAAATTGGGCCATTGTTGTGCAAAGATCAAGAAACACCGTCGCAGCGATAAGTGGCGCAGGATTCAGGTTTACTCACTTCGAACGGATCGAGTAAAGATATGTATTTTTTTTTTTTTACTGAATGTCATCGTTCGCAATTGAATTTCGTTTTATAATATTATTATTATAAAAAAAAATAATAAAAAAAAAATATTATTATTATTATTGCCTATTTAGTAATAGGTATATAATAATAATATAATCACGATCTTCGTCGTCGTCGTTATAATCGCGTTGTTGTTACGAAAGCGCCGCCACGGACCGACGATTAGTGGCGGGGAAACACCGGCCAGCGCACCCGGAAACGGCGGGCTACAGCGAACGTCCCACTCCCAATAACCGTCCGCTTTACATACGTCAGCGGGGACTCGGGGAGAAATGACGAGACAAAACAATATTATGTGTCGTTCGTCATATTGTTTATCAAAAAAAAAAAAATACAACATAAAAAAAAATAAATAAATAATAAAAAACGAGCTCGGTGAACAATAATAATACGCGCGTAGGCATTGTCGGTAGGTATACCGTCGTACTCTACTACCTATGGCGTTCCTACATTTTTACTCATTCTATTTCTGTGTCTATTTATTCATTTATTTCCTCCTTCTATTATCCATTCACCGACGACTCCGCGCGCCGGGTCCCGTCGACCGTCGTGGCTACTGACCGACATTCGCCGCGACAGACGATCGACGAGGTGAACGGCGGCGGCCGCGAAAAATAAACGCATTATAAATACCGACGACGACGGTCGTAATAATAAATAACACTGGTACCTACCTCCTGCCACCGCGGTCGATTCAGTCCTTGACATTGTTTTTCGACGGGGTGGGGGATCACCGCCACAGTGACCTCTCCCCCGCAAGTTCTTGGCCGCAATGACCTCGGCCGCCGTCGACGTAATATTAATAGGTTTAACGATAATAATAATATTATTGATACTGTTAATGATACCGCGTACGCGGTTTAATAACGTTCGCGAGATACCGCGGTTACGGTGCAGTGCGATGGTGGACTTGGCGGAGACCCGTTTACGTCATTTTATAGATCGTTAGACGCGGTGTGAAACGTTAGAGAGGATGCATTTAACCGCAGTCACGCCGATGCCGTTTTACTTTTCAAATTTATATTTCTAAGATTCTATGACTTAACTGGATCCTTTATAAAAATAACGATTAATTAAAACTATTTGCATGACTATGTATAGAACTGTACATAATAATATTATCTTCATATTTTATCATATAACTCGTTTTCTTTGAAAATTCCCTATTGCTAGGAAAATATTTAAGTTCTAGTAGTTAAGAGTTAAAATATTATCAAACGATTATTTTATTTTTTGTTTTTTTTTTTTCGAAAATATTACCATGATTTTGTAGGTAGATATGTGTAATGAATACTGACTGATCAAAATGTAAATACTATTCGAAAAGCACAAGTACAAATAAATATTATCGAATGTAAAAATAGCACCAGTTTATAGTTTACAAAATTGACATTTTATAAACCTAGTTTAAAATCAGTATTTACAGTGGAAAAAAAAGGGGGACACCTTGTACGGTTGTACTTGATAATTTATTTACAAAAGCTTATAGACCAATAGGAATAATATAGGATAACATGTGCAGATATATAGACGAGTTTTTACAATGTGTTTTTATTTTAATTACTGACAAGACTACGTTTTTAATATTATTGCGTACCTACATTTAAATAATATTTTATGTGTCTAAGTACTATAATATAATATACTATACTTAGTAGTATAATATAATATCATGATATGAATTGCTTTGAAATTCATTTAATGAATAAGACTGATATTTTATTATATTACAATTGTATCTGATCGTTAAATATAGGTCAATTTATTCTAATAATAAAAATCATTACAAAACTATGATATGCATATTGCATAATATCCATAATTAAATAGGTATGCTGTACGTAACTTGTCTACGTTTTGCTTACACGTCAGACTGATAATAGATCGAGCGCGTGTACAAGTACACTAAACACAAATGTAATCATACGACTAATAATTATTATTGGCGGCACTATCGCTGTACAGATTAACAATATGTTATAAGGACGCAGACCATCTCTCGTATAATACGTAAGGAATGAAAGATATTATGCAAACCATCGCGAGAAACTAATGCACCAGTGCTGTCAAATATACTTATTATTACACATTATTGAACGCGTGATCAGATGAATATACTATAATTGCTTATACAAGTAATAAAAAATTTCAAATATATATTGCTTATATTATGTTATTTTATTTTATTGTTTATTAAACCTTTAATAGCTATGGTTATTAGCCTACTTTCAAAGCTGTATTCAGATTTTTTTTTTTGAGGGGAGGTCCAAAACTTGTATAAAATGTATTGTATATTTACTGAATTTCTAGGTTTTGGCCATTGGTTAAAAAACATTTAATCTTATTTTATTAAAATATATGAACAAATAAACAAAATTCTGAAAAATGTCTGAATAGACATCTTGTCACTATACGCTATATTTAATAAAACAATTCGACGTATTTGTCACAGTTAGGTAGATAATGATAACTTATCATAATATTTTTAATTTACACAAATATAATATAATTCTTGTTAATCCTGTCGACCGACATCAATTGCTGTCGTCGTTGATCAATAAAAATCTACTATTAGACAAAGACGCTATAATAATATTTTCATATGATATTATGATACAAAACATTTAATAGTCAATAAATTGAAATTTTAGTTATTTATGACTGAATATATTTATGTTAATATAAAAATAAATAGTTAAGTATTTTAAATATTTGTAAATTATTTAAAAATTTCATGATTTCAGGACCCCTCGGACCTCCCTTAAGATACGGCCTTACTTAATTTTATATTATATGTGGGCTATAAGTACATAAAAAACAATAACATTGCTTATATTTATTTAAAATAATTGAGTTCAATTCCAAAAAAAATAGGTAAATAGCTAGTTATTTCCGTATTTTCTTTGTTATATGTATATCGGACATAATCGACAACAATCTATCTGTCTTGTAAATAAATATTTTTTTTTTATATTATATGTCTCAATACTCTTATAGTCACAAATTAAGATGAAGACATAAGAACACAATCAATAATATAATAACAGTAAATACCTACATGTATATAACTTCATCTGCGTTCTACTGTAATATTCGATTCAGACATCTCATATCCACGTATATGGAAAATCAATCCAGTTGCTACTAAATCAACCTGAATATAAAAGTTAACAATCTCCTCCAAGAATGAATACTATACTTTTTTTTTTATATACGTTTTAATATTTACCCAAGAATATAATAAGAATAATTATTTTTTCGATGATTTATTGATACTACGATAATAATCGTAAATTTTACGATTTACAATAATATATTTTAAGTTGAACAGATTGAAAATAAACATGACGGAAATCGATCGATGAAATCATTTATCCATAACATTGTATTTAGATGATGACGTCAGCTCACTTATTTTTTCTCTCCGATCCACGTACGATACATATTAAGCAAAATACATTCACGCAACATCGTTAATATTATAATTTGTTGTACCATCTTAGAATAAATTCACCTATAATATTATTTTTGAGGGTTTGATGTAACAGGTTTATATTTTATAAATGTATCATTTCATTTTAAATTCAACATAAACTTTAAAAAAATGGTTTTGCATGAAAATATGTTTTGTCTATATTATATTGCGCGTAAGCCGAAGTATGGTTTACGTTTATGATGATACATTGGTTAGGTACTATAACGGTAATTAGTATTATAAATATCACACGACAATTATTATTAACAGTGATTAGGATATAGGTACCTACATGGCTAAATACACTTGCATAACGGTGGTTTAATAGATGTAGTATGGAAGAAGAGCGGGCCAAAAACGAATCGACCAAGCGGGTTTGTGTTGTTGAAACGAAATTGATTTTGACCGCAACAAAATTGTTTAATATGAAAATTATACCTAAATTAAATTCACGAATACATTTCAAAGAACTTGTTTGTTTATAGCCTATCCCCAATTCTTGTGACGAGTATACAAAAAACAGTGAGCACATTCGAATTATTCGTTGAGAATATTAAATCACCACTGGAATCTTGAAATTTATTATTATGTGACTGTAACCGTTTTTGGGCATGGTATTAATAGGAACCTCTTCATATACTTATGTAGCATACAAACAACATCTGTACGCAGTATTTAGGTTACTCGTCGAATTCGATTCCCATTGGCTCGAGAACGAACCGGAATGATACTGATATAATTTTTTAGCAGTTTGTTTTGCAAAAATATGTCACACGTAGTCAACCTTGAAACGTAATTTAGTGTCGATTTTTTTTTCTCGTTTCTATTTATATTTTATCATTACATAAACTGTACATAATAATAATACCAACCTATTATTTTGTATAGGTACCCAATAAACACACAAAAAGCGGGTATGTAGGTAACTGCTCTGCTGTACACTTGAAGTCGAATGTACCTCGTTTTTGAAAAATTACTGTAATAAATGTATTACATTTTAATTTAATAATAAATTATTACATACAAAAAAAACGATACTGAACAAAAAGTAATCTATATATATTACGAAGTTGATTTTATTATTTATTTATTCACTGTTATAATAATTTGTTTTACTGTTAGTAATAATACAGTATAATTAAGCATTTAACCTATCTCAAAATTAATCTGAATATTTTGAAAATGTCATTGTGCATTTGAAAACATAACAGTTAAATATATACTAAAGTTTTAAGTCCTACGAATAATATATAAATTCTAACCAAAAAACTAAAATAGTTATTTATTATTTAAAGTAAAGTTTAAATATTCAACTTTTCAGGACCCTTATACTAAGTTTTCAAGTTTTATGACCGAGCCCAAATATTTTTAAAAAATTAGGAAATATTAATTTCTTACAATAACTTAAGACTAGTCTAAATATTTTTAAATTGTTTTAAGTATAAGAAATGATAACAATACATTTTTAAACAGTTATTAGTTTTTGAATAATAACAAAATAAAAATTGATTTTGTCGAAAACTTATTGTTCATATGAATGTGCAACAGTATAATAAATAGTAATATTATAAAAAACCAAAATATCAAACATTAGGTTTATTACTTAATTACTTTGATTGACAAATGATATATTTTTTCATTTTTTGAAACAGCAAACACTTGTTCAATGTTTTTGTAATATCTACCTACCAATATTATTATCGGCTGTTAAAAAATGTTATATTTTAATGTTTCAAATACACGTTTAATTTTTGGCTTAATTATATAGATTTAACATTTTTTTGAAGAGAAATAAAATGTAAAATCATTTGTATTATCATTATACCTAAAATATATTACTAATTAAACCTGACGTTCAACAATTGTCTGAAAATTGTATTTTTACATTTTAATTTATAAGCGTCTTATAAGCATTTTTAAATTGTAAATGTCTAATAATCTATATACCAAATTATATCTGGCTTCAAAATTGAAATATCATAAGAATCAACACACAATTATAAGCAGATCTATTATTACTTCTAAGTTTATGTAGTTTCTTTATACTATTAAAGCTAACAACACAAAATTGTTTCTGCTAAACGCAAATTGACAATGATGTATATTATTTGTCCACTTTACGAGATGGAAGTAACAAATGTGGGTGTGGTGTACTGGCATCCTTTACAATAAAATAATATAATAAATAGTTTTTTATTCTCATGAGACGACAGAAATATTTAAAATAACGACACAGCTATTAAGTCGAATATATTGTTGTCTTTGTAACATATAATTAGTGTTGTCTTAGCAGCACGTAGTTTGTACGTGCTTCTCGTATGTGATAATATACTTACAATATTATAATATCATGAAGGTTTAAGGTATAGTAGGTATACACCATTACCGCTGTAGACCATAATAAAGACATGTGCGTTACACTTACGAGTTATGACTGTAACATAAAACATTCTATTTTAAATTTTAATAACACTCGAATTATACGTTAAAAATATTGTCGAATACAAATATTGATTATTTGTATTAGGCCACTTATATATTTATATGAACATAATGTGTATTTATAGTATGTCGAATGTTAAGTGTATCGCGTATGATATATTTCGTTTCATCGTATAAAACCGTTAGGTATTATTATTTATGATATTATGTTAATGGAATAACAATAATTGCAGGTGGTTCGTCAAATACCTATCTGCTCCTATGTAGCTCCATCACGTTTATGAAAATTATTTATTATAATCTGTTGTATAATATTTACTTCATTTCAAACGCACAATAAATGTGTACCGTTAGTATAAACTATAAAATAAAATTATTGTATCTCGTTATAATTTAAATTTAATTTATATTTATGTAGGTAGGTACATTGAATTGTTGAAGTCGTGGGTATAGATGCGTTGTTATTATTTCATTGTGGCTTTACCACTCCTCGTAGAAAAAATTAATCAAAAATCGAATAATATAGTGCAGTTTTTGCGTTGAAATTTAATTTACTCGCAAGTTAGGTGAATAAAATTATACATATTAAAGAAATTAACGATGTACAAAATATAAATATTATTAAAAACTACTATATAAATGAAAAACGAAACAATAACTTGGAATATTTTTATTTTATTTTAAAGAACGAAAATACGTTTAAAAAAATTAATTATTGTAACGTATAGATAACTTATATTCTATCTTTTCCCATCGTTAACAACGAAAACAATCAAATTTTATAAACGTGACATTGGAATCCACAAGAACTGTGATAACTGTATATTATGTATTTTAGAAATATAGTTCACTTTCAATAAATAATAACTAATAAGTACTTATTACTTATTAGTCGTTATAATACTAACAAATTACAATGTAGTAGAAGAAGTGTCATTAAAGGTTTAGTAGGCAATAATATCATATATTGTTGTATCGAATTAAATTACATAAAGATTGGTATTAAATTAATAATATATTTAATTTACCGATTAAAAGATATCAAATTAATAGGTATGTGTTTATCTATTCGTAATAAAATAAAATAATTTGGTAATCAGTAAATTCTATGATTTTGTTTTTCTTTTCAAAATCACATTTAATATTTAAATGACTAATAATGTATGTATGCGATTTGTATAGTATAGGTATAATAACTAATTTACTGATGTTATGAACTGTTCGGTTTGAAAAATGAATTGAATATTTAAATTATTTGAACCCAAGCAAATATCTTTTATAGTTTCTTTCGAAAATTAAAATTCATATAGTGAATATGATGATCGTAAGGCAAAAATAAATTAATAAAATTCAATGTAAATATTGCGTTAGGGTGAACTAATTTTCCGTTCTTTCTGTTACCTATAATTTTATCGACACATGTTTTGAAAGTATTAATATTGTTTTTTAAAAGTTCAGTTTAGATTCGATTCATATCCAAAAATCTAAATTTGCGTCATCATAAATTTAAATGTACATTAATTTATCACTTAATTCATTTTTTTTACCTGTTCTAATTAAATAATATAATAATTTTAACAAATTATTATTATTTTCATATGTTTGACCGAATGCCACTGTATCAGCTGTAATACGTGACAAACACGACAATAATCGAGTATCTGCGTATAGTATATAAATATATAATACAATACATTATGTATTATGCTTTAATATATATATATATTATTGGTGCACACTGTACACGTACTACTTATACTGTGCTCGTGTATAACATGTATAAAGGGTATTATTATGATTTAGGTATTGTTATCGTACACTTCCCGTGACCTACTATTACACAACGACAATACGCGAGCATAATATAATAAATATATAGGTATGTATAGTATAATATTATGTACACAGTGGTCGAAGTGGCTGTCTGCGAGGAGAATGTGGTTGGGAGTAATTGGCACATTATAGATAGAGCGTACTTACTACCTAGTACCTATATACTATATTACTATAATAATATTAAAATATGAAATAGCTACTAAATATTTCACTTTTAATCTTGGTTTTCTATTACCTGAAGCATTGAAAAAAGTATTTATAAAAAAAAAATCTAGAAACAGTTTTTTTATCGATATTTATAAGTTAAAAATCTATTGCATAAACAGTATGTTTCAATGGTTACTCGCTATTACTACTTCAATCGCTTGCAGATAATATATTGCTGAAGGTCTATCTATAGCAAAATAGAATGTACCTATAATAAGCATCTATCTGCAGGCTGCGTGGTAAAGAATTGTATCAATAACATGCCGTAACCGATAGAATACGCCTAAGAAAGTTCAAATCATAACGTTTTTTCTCCATATTGAATAATTTTTATGAAGCGATTAAGTACGATATTTGATACTGATTAAAATAAATAATGAAAATCTATTTCAAAATACATATATAAAAACTTTGATGACCTAGGAAAATGGTTTATAGTGTTTTCTGAACTACGATTTTTAAGTCACGGAGAAAAATTTTTAGTGATAATGAGCTAGGGTAAAACATGGTAAAAAAAATTATTGTAAAAATTAAATACAATACATGATACTAAATGCAGTTAGTTTATTAAAATATTTAAAATATTTTGGTTAACACTATCCAAAAATTGACATATTATATTTAACTTATTTAACTTATTTATTTATTAATTCACTATTTAAACAGCCATATTTTTCATGGAATAATTATAATTATTATAATTTATGGCTATGACTAAACATTTTTATCACAGATTTTATTTTTATATTATACATGAGTTTATACATTTATTTTATCTTATTTTAATACTATTTAATATATATATAGATCTTTGTTAACAGAAATTCGTTATTATTATTTTAATATGATTTAAATGTCGTGTTTTGCAATAATTCATCATGTTGCTATCGTCGATCGTGTATGATCCATGTACTCCATGTTATGATGGTGCTTTTAAAATTATTGAAATGGTGAATTTAATTATTTGAAATGACAAAATTAAACACTTATTCACGACCAGTACGATCTACCTACTTATCGATAAAAATATATTGCAATCTCGAGAATCACATTCAAAATGTAGCATACGAGTATCATTATAATATTATTATTATTATTTTAAAAACGTGCGAATGTACAATGCTATACAAATGAGTATGTTTAATATTGTGTAAATGTTTGTGTGTGAGTGAGAGATCGTTTGGTCGAGTTATGCATAATATTAGGTCACTGCGCGGTATACCAACTAAAGTATCGTAATGCAGCCGTGACGATCGCGACGTCCATTACTAGTTTTCGTGGTAGCGAGTGCTGATTTTTCGTTTTTCGAATATCTGAGACCGTCGCTGCCACAATATAACCATCGCTAATGGTTATTATTATTTGCTATTACACGTTAATGTGCAATGGGGCACACCATTATATTACTACATATACTTGTAGCATCACTGCAAATTACATACCATTATTATGCATTGGCATGTTGATTCCTGAAAAAAATCGAAAGAAAAATATAACAATGACGACGACGACTGACGATACGATTTCTCAAATATCGCGGTAATCAACTATATAACTAGCCGCGTAGAATTAGTTTTTTTTTAATAACTATTGGTGTCAAAATATTTACATGACATTACTAGGCCACATTATAATCAATGTATAGTTATATAATATGTATATTAAAGTGGCTAGTTAGTTTTCTGGTATTCTTAATATTATAATCTAAATATAATGAAATAAAATTAACTATATTATGAATAAATGAGAAAAAATGATTAAACATTAAAAGGTCGCTCAATGAACTTAAAAATATCAAAAATACGATACGATAATTTTATTAATTGAATATAATTATTTATAATTTTATTTTATTAGTTTTTGTAACAGTCATTTTTTTGGAGTTAAAGAATTATTGTCTGTAGTTTTCGATAACTTAAAAAAGATAATATTGCTGTTATTCTGCTAGATTAGTAAAAGAGTTCCATTAAATGATGTTATCAATGCTATACCTACCTTGTTCAGCTGCATTATTAACCACTTAAAGAGTTTTTACTTTATCATATCCATCTAGATATTACTTATCATTTATAAAATTACTTGGGATATGTTGTTATAAAGTCAACTTTAGTGTATGTGTATTATTTGTAACAAAATTAAATAATTCGCTATTTGAAATATTATATTCTAAAAATTTTACTTAGTGTTAAACCCAATTTTATCTAGAGCCTTTATCATTTTAACTTTAATATCCTCTGAAACTTGATTGCCAAAAAATGCTAATCCGATTAATATATCATTAAGGTACCATAATGGTATTGGAGTCTTTTTTTAGCTACCTAACTACCTCTTTCTCAAAAATGTTAATAATTTTATCTGCTTAATAATTATTGCAAATTTTGCACGTCTATCAGTGTGAATACGTTGATTTTGCTTTGAAACGTCTGTGAGATCATATTAGATTTACACCAACTTGTTTAACTAAATCAGGTACACAACATATAGTCATATAGTATATATATATAACTAAATAATAGTACTTATACCTTTTTGTGATATAAATAAATAAATGCTTATACAGTTGTACAGATTGATTTTTTTTTTTTAAACGTTTTTAATATAACAAATTTTTGGCTACCGAGAGACATGAAAAATTCCATGTCAATATTATTTTTTTATAAATTATGGGTATGGCATACATCTATTATGACTACGGGAAAAATCGTTAGTTTTGAAAATTAATTTGAACTTAATTTATACCCCGTTTAAAATATTTCTAATAATATATTGACAACATTAAAATGTTTACCATTTCTAATGTAAATTATAATGAACCAATTACCTACCTAATGTATTATTCAAACACTTTTATTTATTTCAAAAACCGTTTTTAGCCTTCCTAATGAATTTAAATTATTTTTATTATAATACACTCAAAATATTGCTAAACAATAGCTAAAATTTTAATGTTTATAGTAGGACAATTATTAATCGCAGCTTTGAAGGCCGTAGATTTTCAGTGTACCATAGGTAAATAAAATATTGAAAATAGAGAAATATGCGTTGGAATGTGAACGAACATTTTCTAAAAACAATAAAAAAAAAACGTTGGGCTGGTTCGAGGATTGATGTGTCAAAGTGGGATTCATATAATTAAATGTAATTACGACGTTCAAGTAAAAATAAATTATACAATAAATACTATTGTTCGTTAACGGAAAAGTTTGAATGGAACGTATAAAAACATAATATTATGCAAATGAACATAATATGATAACAATAATATCATATTATCATCACACCACGCCCACAAATCGTAACAGATGTAAAATAATAATAAATTATTTTTATACATATACACATACAGGCATATAAGGTTAGTTACCTATATACTATAATAATGTGTGGGCGTTTAAAATCAATGTCAAAATATTTTTTGCGAAATATCAAAACGATTATAAAGTATTCTATATCATGTATTTTTCATGTTAATAATTATTATTTTGTCCAAAATATGAATTTCCGACCAGCCGTTGCCATACATCATTACATATCTAAAACTATACCATTGACTTCCACTATTTTAATTTTATGATTTTCTATTAATACATACTTAAAATTGCACCACACCATTATTCAAACATTAAACTTTATAATTTATCATAACATCATCTTCATCTGTAGAATATTTGATATCAACTATCATCATATGTGTTACAGGTATAAAATAATAAACGTATAAAACTATTTTATAACCAAACATTTAAATTAGAGGTTGACTAGAGGTCACTGTCTTAAAATTAAAATTGTAGGACAATACAAAAAATTTAATAATAGTTAATGTTTTATTATATAATTGTAACAAATTCTAAGAGATGGTACAATCGCATCTTAAATTATTAAAAAATATTTCACAAAAAAAAATATGGATATTAAATATTTTATACTTTAAAATAATATTGTTGAAACATAAAAAAATGAATGACCTTAAGTGTTTTTAATTAAACGATGCATCTTTAATTTTTATTAATGTTATTATTTACAATTTAAGAGGATAATAATTTGTCTGTAGTTTATATCTATTTATTCTACGAAAATCTCGCTTTTTTAATTTCTGCTGAATTAATATTCTTTGTGTTCCGTCCGAGATAAAAAAAATAAATATATATCTATAGTAAAATAATTAAATAGAACATCGTTTTTTTCATCTTTTAATGTAATTTGAATGCGAGCATTTTTAATCGTTTGTCTTTAAAAATGTTTAGGTTTAAAAAGCTTTAATTAAATGACTTATTATTATTATTTTTTTTTTTTTATAATGTAAGTAGCTGTCTATAAAATGTTATTTGATTTCGTTTTTAATTTAATTTAGGTTTGATGAGTACAAAAAACGCTGTATGCATTTATATATAACCGTATTAGCACGAATACTAAAGAAGTGAAAATAATTTAAAACCAAACGGATAATAATAATTTTTAAGTTAAAATTATAACTTGTTATCGATCCCGGAGAAAAAGCTGTAATAGCTATTAATCCAATGAACGAATAATAAAACATGATAATTGAAAGTGTGTAAATGGAGAGAGAGAAAAAATAGAGCCATAAAATAATAAAACCTATATTGAATTAATGTCAAGTAAAATTGAGCACCATTAATATTGACTGATTTCACGTGTTTATTTAATACTACAATAATATTAATAATAACACTATTGTATACAGAATACTTACAGCCAAATCCATTTATTGAAGTAATTATATAATAATAATTGGTACCTAGTAAACAACGAATGACACTCGTATGGTTTTAATTATTCTAAAGAACAATGATTTTTTCACAATATTTATTTTAAATAGTATAAAAATTCACTGGTTCAAGTTTGTCGCATTTTTAAATATCGAATACGAGTCACTGTAAGAATAGAGTACTACGAATTTCGTATGAAAAACGAACATATTAATATTTTAATCAACTAAAAATGATAATAAGTACGTAATTTTTTTTTTAAGTAAAAAAATCGTAAAATATAAATACAATACAATAAAGGTATTTATTTATTAGGTAAAAATCTTTGATTGGACGTCACGCATTGTGCTCATTACCTAACGACAACTGCTGTACTCGATATACTCGTAATATATTAATATATTATTATTGTATGTACAGGCGATTCGCTAAGCGTGTTCAATGCTTTTATTCCTTTAATAACGAATTAATTAAAATTTTATTTAAAAATTTTAAATACTGTACTTATATTACTTAGTATATATACCTATATATATATATATAATTTTATCTTATTCTTTCAAATACTTATTAATTAATTTTTTTTTTTATTATTAAAGCAGAAACCTGTTGCGATAATAACTTTATTTTTCAAAATGAAAATTAATTATCTTACTATTGATTTATTAATCAGATGATTTTTTTTCTTTTTAAACCATTGAATCTAAATCAAAAGAGTTATGTAATCTTTACGTACTAGAGATAATAATTTTTAATAATGGTTTACTAGTAAAAATCATAAAATGGAAATAATTTATAATGTAATATTAAAATTTATTCTAAAATTTTCTACATATCATAAAATTTAAAAAAAACTAATATTAATTTCTATAATATATTTTGAAAAATCAGTATAGCTTCTATATATTTTAAACCTATTGTCATTTATTACAGATGATTGTCCTTACTTTTAAGTACTTACAGTTTTTTTTACTCTTTAAACCATATAGAGTTTTTGGATTCATAATCATCAACATTTACAAAATGCGAACATTATCTCCTAAATAACTAATAAAAAAAAAGAATGGATTATAGATTCTATAAAAAAAAAGTTTATATTTCTACTTAAAATGACATAAGAATCAATAAGTATATTATAATTTTGTCTTTTAATACCTATGCATTAAATAATTCTAAAAATCAAAGTCTTGATAAATTAATTATTTTAAAGAAAAACAATGTGGTTAGTATACTTGATGAATCATTTTTAAACAATTATTGTTACCTCGTAATTATTTCGCACGTGTTAATAAACTGTATTATTTAATAAATTTCATTGAATACTCATAAATATATTGCATTTATTTTTTCTAATTCCAAACAAACATAAATGCGATACATATTTTTTTGTCAGAAATTTCACATTACTTTCGTAGATATTACAATGATATCTATATTATATTATTATGTGTGTTCGTGTTATAAAAAAATCATTTTTAGGGAAAAAAACGTTGACCTAATGCGCTATTGTTACGCAGGCATAATAATATAATGATATATAGTTATGCAAAATACAGTTGACCGTGAAGTCTTGAACAATATTCACTGTCGTCATCGTGCGCAAACTCGTTTGCCAAAAAAAAATGTATCGTGTTACTGTCCCGATTATTCAAGTCGTGCCACTCCTCACCCATTACTGTCTTGTATTTTAGTGGTTTATTTTAAAGAAAAACAATCGGTTAAGTTTAAAAAAAAATCTTTACAGTAAATATTTGATACAATATTTTTAAAATACACATTACGGAGGAATTATAATTTATGTATATGGAATAGGTACCTCCGTATTATTATTTTATCCGAATGTCACAGTATGGTCAGTATGCACTAGTTAGTAGTTATTAGTTAGAGATACAATTTTTAAAGTTGTTTGATTTATAAATATCAGTTTTATATTATACTCTATCATTCAGTACACATTACTCACTAGTATATCCAATATACATCTAATGTTACTATATTGACACAGTACGTTTATCGCTTGGTACCTTGCAACTTATTCCGATCAATACATAGGTTATAGGTACACAAAATTTATGGATGGTCTTGGTTGATAGTTGTAATATTAATCTGTCTATAAAAAAAACAATAAAATATATCATATTTTGGTTTTTGAAATAATTTAAACCATAAATTATATAATATTTTTTAGTTTATATCATATGTACTTTTTATTTGTTATTTGCTAATTTATAGTACATTATACATCTGTTATTAGTTTATTGTTGAAAATAGCATATTGGCATGCTTGAGCTCAGATTAAAGGAGTTCTTAGTTCGGTTTGAGCTACCTTAAATTGTAGTAGGAAGTAAAAGTATACTCGTAGTTACTTGTTAATATAGGTTTCTATTTTAGCTTACAATTATTAAATATAAGTCAACTATCAGTAATAATCACTATTTATTTTAATAGTGATGTATAATACTTGATTAATTTTATAATTTATATTGATTTGATTTATTGGTTATATTAATTATAATTATTAATTTTTAAAGAAAATTTTACTGACCAGTAGTGTCATACAAACTTTGCAAAGTACCTTTATAATTTTTCGTTCTTTTGGAAAAAAAAAATCATCATACAGAGTTATATTTTGATTTAAATTTTTAATGAAACAATATAATTTTTAAATGTATTAAAAATATGTTTTTAAATTTATAGTTTAATGTTTATCAAATCTGATTAGATTAATAATTAATTAAAGAACAAATATTTTTTTATAAATACTAAAATGTAAGTTTAATATTAATATATTTTAATGACTTCTCTATCAATTATATAGATAGACGGTTGCTAGTTTTAATACTACAAGAAATTGACTACCAAATAATAATAGGTAAAAATCCTATGAAATTATGATGAATAAGTATGTAAAAGTAAAATATTATAAGAATTTAAAAATGTTCATAATTTATTTTAAAATAACTAAAATACATAAAATATTCTTTAATAGCTTAAAATTGTATGTTAAGTTGGTTTACTCTTATATTGTAACTAACGAAAAAAAATTGGTTTTTATAAATACGTATTTTATATATTGTATATGTTTATAAGAATGAGATAATACTATTCATGTGAGTGTAGTGACCTCTCAAATAAAATAGTATAATAAATTGTTTTCATATTTATGGGACAACAGAAATATTTAAAATTTAAAATAACGACACAGCAATAATAGTTGAATATACCAAATTATATTATTGTATATGTGACATAATTAGTGGTATTTAAACAGCACGTGGCTTGTACGTGCTTCTTGTATGAGATAATATTATATCTAGCCATGCAGATTATAGGTATAAAGGTTTACACCATACCTGCTGGACTTATACTATAATATATAGCGTGCGTTTAGCATTATGCTTTTGAGTTATGATTGTGACATTCTAATTTAATAACACTCGAATTACGTTCAAAATTTTGAACACAAATATGTATGTACATGGTCGATTATATTATTATGTGGTTAGTTAGATGTTGGATATATTTCATCTACTCATAATAAATCGCTATATATTAAAAATCTATCTTAAAATACAATTCGTGTAATACTATACATCTAGAAGATCTAATTTTTTAGTGAATACGTAAGAACAACTTCACAAGTTAAAGAAAAATATATTACTGTAAAACTACTATAAGCTTACAATAATTTTAATTTTACGCAGAATGAAGGATGGCAAGTTTGAGGTGTCAAATCTTTGTCGCATATCTATAATGCTCATTAAGCCAGCCTTGATCAAATACTATTTACGGTAAAAACTATAATATTTCATAAGCATAATAATATCAATATACTAGTAAATATTTATCGATATCGTCCAATTTTACAAATACCTATCTGTCAATGATATTGATTAACGCGATTTCTATCGTGAAAACAAGTGAGATTAATAACGTTTTGTGCGTTGGTGTTTTATTCTAAGAAAACATCATACACACAAATCATCATTATACATATTAAACACAAGCTTCTGTTCTGGAGAACATTTTTCTTACCATGACTAAATTATACACACGTGTCTGTTGCATATCCTACATAAAGTTCATCAATGTTGGAACCAGGGTTTGGAACCTACGTGGCGTAATTGTGGGGCACTTTCTCCTTATAATTTTGTGAGGGACATAATTTTGCCCCTCCCCCCCAAATAATTCAACAATACAAAAACTTTAATCATTATAAGTTTAGAAAGAATATAATATATTACTTAACAAATTATTTTATGGTTAAAATATTTTTTCCTTGAAATATTCAAAATTAATTTTTTATTTTTAAATTTCAAAGTGTTGTCAAACAATATAAAAATCGCTGTAAAAGTTACCATTATAATTACAAAATATGTGAAATAAAAGTTATACTGTGTTGATGTATCGATTCATACATATACTTATAAATAATTGTAGGTATATAAATATTAAAATTACAAAATAAAGAATGTTACAATATTTTTTTTTCCAAAGGACTTACAATAATATATGTCAAAAATACTAAATGCAATTATCTTAAAAGTAAAAATTGTATAACTTAACCAGTTTTTATAGCGGTGCCAAAAATAAATAAACTAACAGGTTACCTACATTGCTTGTACTTTCAATTAAAATTACAAGTCTGCGTCAAATAATTTAATTTAAAAAAATATTGTTATTTTTGTCATGTTGAATTAATAGACTATATGCGGAACTTTGTACAGAAAACAACGTCATACGATTTACCATATGATTACATGAAACACACGCATAGGTACATTTTAATATTTTAAATGGGTTCTGTATTTTTACCTACCTGGTAGATTTATTAGATAATGTTCGTATTAGACGAATCATTTTTATGTAAATTACCGTCAATTTACTCCAATTTACCAAATTGACTAAAATCTTCAAGACAAAGTTGATCTGTTAAAATGAGTTGATTTTATTTGAGTTTTTTAGTTATTTAAAATTAAATTACATAATATTTAATCGAGATTTAATAAATTTATTTGACCACCAACTATAATCTTTGTTATCATAGTTTAATGCAACAGTACGATTATTCGTATGAATTGTGTTCGCTCTGTGCCAATCCATGAAAATACTTGTGTAGTACCCATTACTCCAAGCATAATAATGATATAGTAATAACTAATAAGTATTAATTTTGATAAATGACAATTATTCTTGGTATAGATAGGTAGCTTATGTAAATTGAGAAAGATTGGAAATAGACAAAGGTTAGTTTAAAAATAATTGTTATTGTAAATTATAGTATCTACCGTCGATAGCAGCACCATAATATTATATATTATTAAACTATATTATTTTAATTGTTTTATAAGATAATATTATTTAATAGGATGTTTCAGTGTTTCACTGGTGCACATTCATTATTTTTTTATAATAATGAATGTATACAAGCTCTCATTGTTAGAACTTTTTAATAAACTTAGGTACCTACCTTATTTTAAAATACTTAAATTTTGTATTATATTAGAAATGTCGTGTAGTAGTATTGAGTTATTTCTTTTCAATTGAGAATAACCTTTTTTACTTGAAAATCATTGCTCAAGATGATTTTTTTAAAACTGTTGATGTATTTCAAGTGAGTTGTCTTGAATTATTTAACTTTGTGAACTAAGGTCGATAGTAATTGATATGAAAGTAGTGGGAAATATGATGAATTAAAAATGTTAGTTATTATACCACAACACTATCAACATTTTATAATTTTTAAAAATTGGCTGTATATAATATAAAATATCCTATAATAAATATTTGTTATAATTGTAAAATCTTTTTTAAGGATTATTATCCTTGATATATATATTTTATTAATTCAGAAAATTCTCGATAAAATTTTAATTCATGAATTAATGATATATGTAAAAATTCAAAAGTATCATTTACTTAATAATTTACAGCAAAATAATTTATGTTCTAAAGAAATTTGTATTACCATGGGACTCTCCTGCTTAAATGGTACAAGAATCTAAATTACTAAACAGTAAACATATGGTCCCTAAATATAGATACTTTTAAAGTTAAAATTCTAATTCATACAAATATCATAGAGCATAGACTCATGGTTAAGCTTTATTACAACATTTCAGCTCAATTTTTTTGGTTTCAAGACATATTCCAACGGTCAAAAATAACGTTATAATACTAAATAAATATTGACTTATGTTTGCTATTATTACAGACTATCTGACAGTCGTATCACATCATTTATTCAATGTGTATACACAACGTATAGTTGACTCGGTCGTGACTCTTCGTGCGTTGCGTTCGTTAAAATCTACAAGACAAATACAGAATATCTGGTTTACAGGCCGACAAAATATCAGTGGTGGCCCAGCGGAAATTGTGCTTTTTGTGGCTGTAGTGTTTGATTAGAGACGACCGATAATAATTGTGAATTTTACTCACGATTATCCTCGAAATAATTATTAAATATGTTTTGAGTGCTTATTCTAAACTTGACCTTTATAATTTACACACGATGGCACTCTGTCGAGTTTATCCTCGGAACACTACGATACATCGATACACATTTTTATTATTTTAGAAAGTGTTAGAGTAATAGAAAATCAACCAAATGATATGTTAAAAATTATTTGAAATTCAAATAATGTTTATTCTCGTGATACTTTTTCGTTTTTGTTTTTAAAACGTCATGTAGGCATGTAGCATCGAAAATTCTAATTTCAGGGAGTATACAAATGTTAATATATTCTATTATTATTATTATTGTTACAACTCACTTCTTATTAAAATCTTTTTTATTAAAAATTGATTATTCTTCGAGTTTTTCGTTTCGTATTTACTAAAATTATTTGAATTTAATAAACTCAAATGTTATAAGTACTACGAACGTATGATTTAAAATACGCATATAAAATCAAATCATGTACATGTATAAATGGTTGCTGCGGTGTCTATCGTTACGTGAAATTTAAATGACATTAAGACAATGTATTTACTATAAGGGATGATTATTAAATTATGTTCGATTTTTATTATTGATATAACGGCGTGAATTTCATACTTTAATGGAAATGTAAATATTATAAATATAACATATATGATATATTTACATTATATGTTTATTACATAAATATTGAAACGTGTATATAATGATGAACATATTATGTACAACGTAATATTATAATTTATAACGTATAAGCTGATTGTTTGTCTACAAGTCATATTAAGATTAAAATCGAAATTAACTCAAAAATATCATCTTAAGTAGATCAGATCTCGAACAGTCGAATGTTATTATTGAACATATATTTATTAAATAATCACACTCGATTAGAACGATATTATATTACTACACTTCAATTTAAATTACTATACAGTACATTCAAAACAATCACAACGGTCAATGATTATACTTATGCTGATAATTGATTTCTAAATAAAAATATGGACATGCAATACAATTATGAAACATAACGAACAGTAGTTATATTAAATTATTCATGGTGTAATAATATCAGTATAATAAAGAATAATTAGAAACTTACTTGCGTAAATAGAAGTATCGATTCTACGGACGGCTACTAAACATTGAAACATTTTGAGCGACATATATATGTAAGTTAAGTAAATCTGTTAAATATAGAACTATAGGTATGGAAGTTTTTGGTCAGTTTTCATTATGTACAGAACTTCTTTGATTCGAGATTACTTAGATGTATATTTTCTGACTTTTGTTTATATTGGGAAATAGCTAGTTTGGTAGTATATTTATTATTGTTTTTTAAATACAACTGGAGAAAATTTAAATATTACAACTTATGAAGACCTTCAATTATACATGCATAGGAATCGTTAATATTTTATTCTATACAATAATATTCAATAATACAACGAACATTTTAAATGTTTTTAATCATTAGATTATTTACTACGAATTATGAAAAAATTCCAAAATCTCCAGTAAATTCGAAGAAAATCATTCATTTAAAAATATTACTCTAAAGAAATATAGTGATTTCCCTGGATAAATGTATATCTCATTACATTCTTCACGCTGATTTTCATGTAAAAAATATTCGATAAGAAGCTAAAAATGTCTATTTGAAGTTCCGTAACTCGTGTTGGTACCTACATTAAACCTCAAGTCCATGTCTGTTGATCAATTAATTTAATTTCTAGTAATCTGTCAATATGCTCTAGGTGAAAATGGTGTAGAGAAAACTAATGAATAATAATAATAATAATAATAGCAACTAAAACAAATAGGATGTGTCACCAATGGGTAGTTGCTTCATCCATACAGCTATAATGTAAAACAATTTCATACATTGCTTAATTTTTACTAAGCCTACAGGTTAAATCAAGGGAAAATGGTCGGGGGATAACTTACAACTATTGTATTTGGTATCATATGCCTGTTGTAATTTACTTGATATATTATAGGCATACAGCATAAAGAATTTTTCCAACGGTAACTTTCATATATACTTATATATTGTTATATAATTTATAGGAAGATATTCATTATAAAATGTCAGTGATATATTTTATAATATTATAATGTTATGCAGTACAATCACCATCCATCGTATTTCACATAATAATATAAAATATTACTAATTTGAAGCGGTTATAGGTCAAGAAGCGTCGTCGTATGTTATCATCACGTATAAACAGTATACACAATACACATACCAATGCCTATATGACTTTTATCCACAAAAGTTTCTTGAATAATTTCGTTCGCTGTCCAGACGGGTTGACTGTACTTCAAGTGATTTTGTGCTTAGTTGTGCATTGCTGTACTGCAAACCTTGAATACAATTCAATATTGCTCTAATCGTTTTCCACTTTTAACATAATTTATTTAAAATTAAAACATAGAAAAAACCGACAAAAGAGTACAGGGATTATAGTTATTGTTATTTTTAAGTATTTAATGGATACTATAATTTACTCTAATTTCATGAACACCAATAATGTGGAGCGTAAATTTAGTATATAATATAATAAGTGTCCGAAGAAACAACGAACACATGTGTAGGTACAGCGTCTTTTTATAATGTTACATAGGTACATATTTTATAGCTAACCGTTGGTCTTCAAATTCCGGAGTTACTCCTTCAAATTTGAATGAAAATCAGCCACTGAATTTCTGTCACGTTATACCACGATTATAAATAAATTTTATGTATACATATGTTTTTCAATTCACGGGACTTTTAGCTCTCGATCTGTGATCAACCATCGAGCGTAAATCCAATATATCTCGAAAAACGTATAGGTACGTTATACGTACATAATTATAATGGCTACAAAATGTGTGCAATATTCATATTATTAGAATATAAAAGTGATAAATGATGTGCTTAGGATATTAAAGAGTGAATTCAAATTAAATAATGTGCTTAGTAAAACATAAGAAATTTTGAAAATATCTTTAAATCCATATTGACCCTCTCCCCCCATAAAAATTGTTTCCCATGTATAATTTTACTGGCGGCATGACTATAGAATAGAGTGACAGCATCATCGGTTTTCACCGCATAACGTCGAATGTGATGTGTACTGATATTGTCATATTATTATGTATATTCGGGTTCGGTTACGCAAATCTGCAATCACGCGACATCACGATGATCGTCGTGTCCACACGGACCAGGGACAAGTGAAAACGGCCTTCCGTGGTACTACTACACCGTATCTGATGACAATAAGAGATGAACGTATACATTGTTATTACGATAATTAGAAAACCGCTGTCAACTTGACCGACTTTGAGTAATAATTTGATTGCCCCGAATAATGGATATTACACAGACATTGCCGAAAAAAAAACATTTTGTATAATAATTACACAACGCGAATGCGTATTATTAATAATTGTAAGAAGTGATATTTGTGGCGGATGATTGAGAGGAGAGGGCATACAAAATATATTCTAAAATAGACAATTCAATTTAATTGGACTGTAGTGTATAGTGAAAAAGTAACCGTAAAATGAATTAATCGAAATTTTTTTAAATCAATTTGTTTTTGACTAACAGTTGACATTGTTTTACCTACATGTCACAGTACCGCGCTATCAAATCACACGCTGCAGAATCTTTTTTTTTGAATTATCAACTTCAAATTTTGAAACTCTTAATGTCTTTTATCTAACTGGTGTTATTTGCATATTGTTCACCGTCTTCATAGTTAATGCTGAATGACAATTAAAAATATACTTTTGAATAATTATAAGACATATGCTAAAATATCCATTACTTTATATAATATAAAAGCAAATATTGTGTATACAGTGTACAGAGTAACTTGTGAAATATGTATATCAGTCATGATATCGTTACATGAAACGGACTTCAATTGGTTAAAAATTAGATGTAAAAGTTGAAAAATGAATAACACTAAAAAAAAAAAATTATTATTATATACCTACAGACTATTTAATAGAATAATAAATATGCTCCAATTATATTATGTTAAAATAGAAGTGTATTAAATTATTAAAGTATACTTCGAGATAAAAATATCAGTGATAAATTCAGATAATATCAATTACATGAAATAAAATACGTTAAATATTATGTTTTTATTTTATTAATAAGTTGTTGTTTTAATGTTTTTTATAAAAACTATTTTTGTTTTTTAAGTATAATAATATGAAGTCATTTAATCAGTCATAGTCAAGTACATAATATATATATATATATAGGTATAGAAAAGAGATATTTATTCATTTTAAGAGCAAAAATAATAACCAGACAGAAACAGACTAAAAACATTATTTAGACACTTATCGTCTAGATTTTCAAAATGTGACATAGGATAATAGTATATAATATTTTTTAGATATTTGATATTTAAATAAATATAATCATTACATTCGACAAACAATACTGAGAATTCACAATCGAAGATTTTTAAATGTACAGTAATAAAGTTATGCAAATATATCTCGTATTACATTTTCTAGTATTCACATACCTAAAACTGATAAAATCACAGTTTCCGGGTTAAATAAATATCAAAACACAATAAACAATTTGTTTTTAACTTCAAATCAATGTAATAAGTAATAACATTGTGTATAAAAAATATCTAACTATTTCGAAAAATGATTTGATTTAAAAAAAAACTAATACTCGTACAATTTTAAGCATCTATTGAAGATAATCTCTTTCAATACTATAATATTATTTATAACGAAATAAATAAAAATCGATTTTGTTGAAAACATGGCCTCGAGCATGCAGAAAATATCTGACTTTTCCCGTAGTTTTTCAGTATATTTCACTGCACTCATCCAAAACTAAACAGGTGATCAAAAATGGCTAAATATCAGAGTGTTTATATAAATAACTATATAAAATGTCTGAAACTTTATCTGGTAAGAACCTGACTCCACTAAGCATCTAGCTATCTAGGTTGGGTATTATATACCATGACATTTTGTAAATGTTTAATTTTACTTGCGACTTAATCTTGCGGCGAATGTCTTTGGCTGCCATTGAAATGCACGCCAAGCATGTCGGTCAAAGATACAACTAAGAAACATAATAGCTACAGTGCAAAAATACTATACCCGTATCGTATTTCTGAAGGTCCGTTTAATATATCCATGAAAGCGCATTATACCGACGGACTACGCCATGAATATTTATTTGCACGCAAAAATATAAATTCATAATAAATTATTATCAAATATCTTATACTGTTATACAATTTAGTAATGCCCACCATGTAAAAAAGACTTATGTAATTACAATCGGAAGTCAGCGCATTTGGTCATCACGGCCTGTAATTTGCGTGTACAGGCCACTCTATAGGTGATTCTTAATAAAATTATTAATCTTTTTGGAAATATTATTTTTACAAAACATAAAAAAAAAATTATAACACCACATTTTTTACAGTATATGCGTTTTGGGATCTCATAATTCAAAGCAGAATATTGTTCTGAAAATTTAAAAATTGAGTAGTTGATTAATTACTATAATTTATAAGTTATTTATATTTAAAGTTGTGATGAACAGAGTGAAGTGACACAAAGATACCTTGCAAAATACTCGACCAAATGACCAATACTTTGCTAGTCAAAAATTTAAATATTTATTAGTTGTTAATGTCATAACTAATTTAAAAAAAATACTTTGCTTCTGAATATGAAATAAATGTAAAGTATTATTAAAAAAAAAAGTAAAAACTTTAAAAGCAATAAATACTTTTATGGTGGTTTCTGGCTGAAAATTTGGGTCCTACTGGCACTTCTGAGAGATTCAAAGTGAAAATATTTTAGTACTTTCCATGTACTTAGAAAAAACTAAAAATTAAAACAAAAACTAACCTGCGGCAAAAATATTTATTTATTTTAACCTTATATATTTAGACTCCAGTATAGATGAAAGTACAGTAAATACTATTTAAGTGTACAATGAATGATAATATATTATAAATATGAGTTTATTGGTATTGCATAATAAATACAATTTAATAAAACTAAATTAAATATTCAACTAAAAATAAAAATGAAATTTAATAGTATAAAACTGTAATTTAAACAGAGAAAAAAGTAAATATAATAACTTCAGAAATACAGACGAATAAATCAACAACGTTCAATTCATTAAATTCTCGGAAAATACGATCTATATATAAGGTTATTTGAACCAGAGTTTGAAATGTAGTATGATTTTACTGAGAATGTACCACAAGATATATGTACTGTAAATATATATTATTTTCAGTTGGTAACTTAGCCCTAAGGGCAATATTTAATTTAATTTTTATTTCCAAGTTTAAAATATATGAAATAAATATTACTTAGTTAGCATCTAGAAGAAAGATATTATAAACCAAAACTACCTTTAATAATATTTAAGGGAGCAATCAAGAAAGTTGTAATTTTGCCAGTATTTCTCTATCTTTTTTAATCAATATGAAAGTGAACAAATCATCTTTGAAACGCGTTTTAGTAGTTCATTAATACTTATTTGTGATGGATTTGATTGAACTGAATAGTATTTAATTATATTAGCTTAATAAGAAAGGCAATATAATATTTTGATATAATATACATTTTTAAACTCTTTAAATTGATTTTGTTGAAAAGATATTATTAATTGTTATAATTGAAAAATAATCAACTATAAAGATTTGAAATTGTCATCAAACATTAATGTAAGTATTTACTAAACGTAATATTATTTTTAAAATATTTTAGCTCTTTGTATGCTATTTGTAGATATTTAAGATATTTTTTCGATTTATATATGAAAATAAACGTTTGTAATGAAAAATATTGAATACAATATTCTGCTTCAATTTTTCTTACAATAAAAAAAAAACAACGAAAATATTTAGGAGCAAGTAGTATAACTATTATTATATAATACTAGACGTTGAAGTTACATTTATTGTTTAAATTTTATCAAAATGTCTATCTTTTATTAATTTAAGCTATTTGCAATCATTTTAATTTTTTGAATATTTTTTAGATTATTTTTTTCAAATATTTTTAAAAATATTTATGCTTTGTCAAAAAACTTAACATTTTAACGAGAATCTATACAAGTAAGTTGTTATTTTAGAAATTTAAAAACGTTTAAAATTCATAAATATGATTTTTATACAATACATTAGTATTTGAAGTTCAAGTTTTGACAAAATTCATCTAAATCATGAAAATGTACAAATTATTTTATTGTTAATATTATTAGAGATAGAAAATTGTTTTTTTATCATAAAAGAACCTTTTTTTTTAAAAATAATAAACTGTTAAAAAGATTATTTTTTTTTTAATTGTCTTTCATTAACTTGCGATTTTTAAATTTTAAACATATTTTACTAATCTACCTACTTATTATGGCTCATTATAATAATTTTAGAGAAATATAATACGATAACCATATTATAATTTCATATTTTGTAAGAATTTTGAATTTTCTATGTTTTAAACAGTACCTAGGCATAGGTACTTGATTAGAATATCACTATTATTTTTTTTCTGCGAAACCGTTAAACTTAATAGGTATATATGATTAAATAAAACAAAAGATATTTGTTTGATTTACCATTTATATAAATTAAAATTGTTAAAAAAATCACTTAATAAACAATAATTATCAGTAAAAAATTCAAAAATGCCATTTTAATTTAAAAATAGGTAAATTTTTTCAACATGGTTGTAAAGAGTTAAATGGTATAAGAAATCCTTCTTAATTTTGTGTACTCAAAAGTTGTAAACATTAAGATATAATTGAAAAATAAATTTATACGTCGATAATATGTAAATCATGCTTGGTATATCACTTTGTATAATATGTATACATAATCGTAATTCATAGTCAATAAAGATCCGGCTGGAACAACTTCCAGAAAATACTTTCCGTCTCAGTGGAAGCGTTTTTGTTTAAAGTTTATAACTGTAGTCTGGGATCGTATACGATGACTATGGATATTAAGAAGTTAATTAAACTTCGTAAACCTTTGAAGATCAAAAAAATATTCATAAATATATAATATATAATATATACATTATACATATATATTTTATGTTATAGTTGTATAGTTGTAATATATACATATTAGATTCACAAGTTCGTAGGCAGAGATGAGGAGAAGGGAGGTGTCTTGAACTACTTAACTATCTAAGCCAGTATTGGCACACTGTATATATAAATAAAAATAAAATTATAATGCGAAGAAACGAAAAACTGTTTGAAACGTCAAAGACTGTATTTTTTTTCTGTTCAATACTTACGTGCGTCGTGCGATAATGTATTTAAAAGCACTCAGCGTGCATCAACCCTCAAGGAAACAAACTCATTTGAATTCTACAGATACCTACTGTGGGCATAACATAACTTTGCTGCTTTTAAGTTGTTTGATGTTATAGACATAATAAATGCTCATCACGATTTTTAAGTTTCAAAAGAAAAGAAAACGCGTAACCTTGAAGTCCGCATGGAAAACATGCTCAGCGGTTTTCAACTTTCTGTTTTGCGGTATGTAATGGCCCGAGGTTACTGATGATGTCGAAGCGGGAACGTATATAATACTATGATAATAAAATATTTTTCTTAATTATTAATTAGGTTTACTCGAAAACCGATACGAGTCAGTAAAAAATTTAAGGAGGTGTTTAATGACATTAAGAAAATCTAGCACGTAAACTTTGAACTCTTTGATCGTCCCTCGGAAAAAAAAAACTCATTTTTGGCGATAATAAAATTTATTTTATTATTATATGAGATGGTGCTTACGTGCTGTTTTTAAGACCTAGATGGATCAGTGGGAAATAAGTACTAAATAAAGTGTTGTATTAAATGTTGTCCCTGCGTTAGGTTAGGTTAATAATAGTTAAAAATATGTGTATATAATTTTTTTTTTTTAATATTTTGATATATCTTCTTAGTTATGGAATGAAATGAAAAAAAAAAATACAGTTTTGTTCTTGTCTTTATAATATTCCGAATAAATTAACATAGAATTAATTATTGTTAAAAAATAATGTCCCCATTGATAAGTTATGTAGTATATTGAAATGTCATCACTTATTACTAATCAGTAGTATTACTTTTACTACTTACATTTCAAGTAATTAGTACCAAAATGAAAAAGTTATGTTATTGTTTGAACATGTTTGATATTACTTTAATACTTACATAGGCACAACTAGATCTATATATTTTTAGAAGTGTACAAATAGTGAAGAGATCATAGATAGCTGGAACATAATAGGTACTTATTTTTCTCAATATATAGTATTGTATAAAATATTTTAATTAATGATAATATTAAATTCAAAATAGTCAAATTTTAAAAGAAATTTTTTTAATTTTGTAGGTACATAAGTTTATTTACCCCCTGGTCACTCTAACCTATTCATATAAACCATATATAACCAACGCATTTAAAAATAGTGTACTCATAGTTGTATAACATAATTTATATCATAATATTATTTTCAATCAAATAATGTAATTCAAAAATTAATATTTTTGCAAAATAAATGTAAATATTAATTATATTAAATACATATTATTTTATTAACTAAATTAATAAAATAATATTCTTTTATTTTAAAATAATTATTAGACAAAATGTCTGTACTAATAACTAATAAGTTTTATATTAATGTTTTTCTCATTTAATATTAAACATAAAAAATAGGAAACAAAAAAATATGCATTACATTGTGCAGCCCCAACAGTTAATGACAAATTAAAATTAATTTGAAATTTTATTCTAAGACAAAATAAATAACACCTAATGTTTATTTTCGTGATCTTGAGTTAAATCATCATATTATTAGTTCCAGGCATAAAATTTTAAAACAGCAAAATTTAAAATAATATATCCAAAATAAAAACTAGGATTTTTAATTTAAAAAATCTGCTGTTTTTTGAAATTACTGACGTTTGAAACGTTTATAATAATTTCTATAAATGAGTAAAAACATATTTTTTTTAACCTATTTGTTTAATATAACGTTTATGACGTTAAATATATAGTGTATAGACAAAAAAAATTATATTAGCATACAGATATTTTTAAAATTTCTAATTTAAAATTTAAAGTATGATTCTATAGCACATATGTTTTTCATGCTATTTAAAAACTCGTTTTGAATAAAAACAGTAAAGAAAAATCATATGCATGTACTTAAATTTGTGGTATTGTGCAATATTTTTGTTTTATGCACTACATTATATTCTTTTGCGACAATGAGTCAAATCATAGTGTTTTTAATTACAGCGACCGAGTAAAGTTATCGGTTTGTAATTCTTTGACTGAAAAAAAAAACAATACACTCATAATTATTCAACTTGTGTGTGTACCGTGTAAATCAGAAAACAATGTAGATATATATTATTATATTTACTTCATTACATTACACGTGACCGACACTAATCGAAATCTAGCTATTTTGGCACCCGAGACTTCGGCAATAATACCTCATGCATATACACAATGTTAAACTATATTAGTTTTCGATAGATCTAACGTTTCCTTTGAAATAAAATATGTTATTAGTGATCCTAAATCCCTACAAATATGTACAGGTCACTTACCATCGCAAAAGTGTTTGCAATAGGGGTTTGTTTTATGTAATTTAAACTTTAAAGTTTAAACCTATATCCTAAATTTAAATCTAGCACGCTACAGTAGGTACCGCGAGTATGCATATATAAATATATTACATTGACGGCAGATTTGATTTTGAAATTGATTTTTTTTCAAAATTTTATTGTTCGAGTTAAACGTAGTTGTAAATTTTTAATATAAAATAGACAAACCATCCAGACCGTTCACAGATTATAAGTTTTGGATTAATACCTATATTTTTATCGCATACTAAATTATTTTACCAAAAATCACATGTGAGCACCGTCAGTTATATTTGGATGTTTGGATGACTAAGTGTAGGGGAAATGTTCATTTTGTATAAATCATTATTTGTATTTAGGATGAAAGACATAAAAATTTCAAAAACAAGTATAAAAATTCACAAGAATGGCGTTTACTAAATACGTGGAAAAAAAATATAAAATTTGAAAGTGGTGGGAAATTAAGGTATGTTACTCTACAGTTTTTGATAACTTTACTATTTATTAAATATTTACCATAACAACGAAAGTTCTATTCAAAGTTTGTTTATTATAAAAATAAATGATACATTTTATATTGTCTAAAGCGGTTTAAATTAGGTTTTATAAGCTATAATTATGGTAAAAATTTAAAAGCTGGGTGAAAAGTGCAGTGTGACGATAGTGAATATTTATTTTAATATTTTGAGGTGACAACAGTGTATACTTAAACTTGTTGCAGCAAAAAAATATCGTTAAAAAAGTTTTTTTTTATTTATTTTGATTTTTAAAAATATAATACAAATAGTTTTTACAAACTATTGGTAAATAATTATTGGTTTTTATTAAATTATTTATTAAAAAAAAAAAAAATAATGTGCACAATATTTTTTTTAACATTTTTATGATATTGTTGGTAAAATAGTTTTATGAGTTATACATTTTGTATAACATTATACTACAGAGAAAACATAACACTTTTTAATAAATATAATTAAAATTTGAAGTATACACAGATTTTAAATGACCTAATTCATACGTACGTATAAATAATATACATAACTAGTAATATGATACATTTATACACAATATCATAATATTTATAATGCAATGAGCATTAATGAAATTTGTAAAAAATTCATATAAAATTAAACGTCTTTATTTTAAACACATATTACAAATTGTTTAAAATATTTGATTTCAAAAATAACAGAATCAGCCATTTGAAAAATTTGTGATTATTCATAACATTAAACAAAAATACTTAATTATGTTACATTGTCCACTCAAACAAAAATAATATCCATATTATAGTATACATCATGGTATAGTAATTATTAATACACATACATAACGCTTATATATACTTAAACGCATAATAACGTAGCATTTTCTCTATTTTACTATTTAGGTAAAATAAATAATATTTTTTTTCAAATCTGTGTATCACTCGTTATTAATGTTATCATATACAAAATATACTTATTATACAATATTAATAATATTGAGATGATAACCAGATAATTATATCAATATCAAGGTATAGCAACTTATAGGTATTTTTTATGAATTTATTCAAATTCTGGTTTTATAAATTTTTAAGTATATATTTTTATAACGTTAAAAATATATCTGTAAAAGTTAAAACATTTATTTCTTAAATGAGCATCACCCTTTGTTCTATAACTTGGTGTGTAGATGACTTCTTTGAAAATGTTTATATAATTTAATCAAAATTTAATTAATTGAGTAATAGGCACATTGATTTTACACGTTCTATAGGTAGATATTATATCAAGTGCCTATAGTAATTTGTATACGGTGGATAATAATTCAACAGTACTTTACTCTAAATAACAATAATTGAATGTTAAAGTTATCATAAATACATGTTATGCAATAATATAAAAACGAATAAGACCTATATAGGAAGCCTGTTATTTGTTTTTTTAGAGAGGATAACCATATGACTTATTTAATATTACGTTATCAATTATTTATTTTAATTTACCTAATAATCTTATTCAATTATAAACACTCTGAAGTAATAAAAATGTATAAGTTAACTAAATAGTACAATAATATTATGTAAATCAGAATCTGAATAATTCTCAGAAATAGTATATTAATATTATGGTTAATTATTATAACAACGAATATTTAACATTTCAAATCATTAATTAACTCCATTCAAAATTTTCTATCTGAATCGATCTATGACCTTTATTTTTTTCACCATTTTGAACAACTACAAAATATTGAAATCTAAATTCATAGTTTTAAAATCTAAAGCTTAAATTTTTTTTAGAAAAATGTGTTTTAATACTATTAAACGAATAGTTTTATAACATAAGAGTACTTCTTCGAAGTTAACATATATAAGCTATGAGAGGAATTAAGTAGCAAGTGGTTAACACGTGAAACGTGAAATCATTGGTTGATAACTGCAGGTTTTTATAAAGTGAAAAATACAAATTTACTAGTACTATTTTAACTAATTGATAATTAGTGTTCAGATAATCTTAATCACAGAATTGAAATACTGACTGAATTAAGTCTTAGGTATGAGAGGTATGCAATATTGCAATAAGCAAGCATCGAGCATTATATTATTCCAAATCCGGTTATCTCCATTTAATTTAAGCGATCAAATATTTTGGAACCTAACTGGATTTACCCTTGAAAGAAATGGGTATCACCTGTAGTATCATTTGGTAAAAAAGAGTAACTAGTTT
This sequence comes from Melanaphis sacchari, assembly GCF_002803265.2. Lineage (NCBI taxonomy): Eukaryota > Metazoa > Arthropoda > Insecta > Hemiptera > Aphididae > Melanaphis > Melanaphis sacchari. The sequence continues at coordinate 423,478 of NW_020271130.1, read as the reverse complement.
TTTCAAATAAATAGGCTTGAACCCAACTCATGTAGGTACTCAATAACATATACGTCGAGACTCAATTATACATTTTTTTTAAATTTGAAGCTCAATTCGTGGTTATTTTATATATAAGAAAATATAAAAATTAAAAATTATCTTGATGTAGGGTAACTTCGACTTTTTATATGTACTTATTATACAGATATGTATTTAAATTATTGTGAAATTTACAGAATGATATTAATACTAAGTCATGTATTTTAATATAACAAAATGTAAGGGACAACACGATTTGTTTAGTTTAATTGATACCTATTAAAACCAATATTTATGAAAAAACATTTTTAGACAAAAAGTAAATTTATGTTACAAGTATATATTTATTATGTACATATAATATAAACTATATATTTTACAAAAAAACGATATATTATATCTAATACTAAATTATTTTGATAAGAAATGCATCATGATGATAGATTATGGAAAATGTAATAGTCAACACTCTCACTCTCCTTAAAAAATGGCTGTCTCATAAATATTTGCTCTATCAGTGATTTTACGTGCGAATTTTGGGTTTGGTCGATGCAAATTCGTAATAATTACGTGCTAAATATTGGCACAGGAATAAATTCTAATATAAACATAAACGTATTTATGATTGGTGAGCTTGAAGAAATGTTTCACCAGCCCTTTGCTGTAATTTTTTGTTTTCTACAAAATCTAAAATGATACAAATTTTGAAAATATTGGTACAAATTCATGCTAATCATTCACATAAAAAAATTGCAATATTTTGAAAGTTGGAAAAAAGAAGGGAGATGAACGCCATTTTTGATTAATCGTCATTAAACATTTATTATATTATTATAGTAATATATTTCTAGGTAAACCCAGTTACCTTTCAGTCACGGTCAAAATTGCTTATTTCATTTTGATTTTATAATAGCTTTAAATGGTAGTACGACAAATACTGGCTTGAAAATCCAGTGATGACAATAAATTACAATCGACCATAAACAGAATAGTCTAGCTTACTAGTAAGCACGTTATTTTATGAAAAATAATATTATAAGTTAATAATATAGAACATGAATTAATAAGGTCAGACGTTGTTAACCTTTAAATGGTGTAACTATTATTTATCAAGACCGGAGAAAATACGAGTGATAACAGCGATATATTATTCGATATCTTAGTCAATAAGATCGTTAAAATATGAAGGATCTCCCTTGTAAACTAGATAACGGACTTCATTATCGAAATATATTACATATTATGTGATGTTTGAAATTGGGATAAGTTATTCATTAAAACAGTTAATTGACTATCGACCAGTGAATACTTACAGGAGAGAAATCGTACCCGTGCAGCCGTTTGTTTGATACGTGCGAATGTGCGATAAATCGTTTAGTAAAAATAACAATTTGGCGTCGGGTCTTAGATTTACTACTAAAGGCACGTTTATCGTAGATAAGTCAAATTAGTCAATTGAGTATCATATTACTAAGTTCGATACATTTTTTGTTTAGTAATTTTATTAATAATCACTTTTGATTTTTTTTCCTATATCTTTGATTTTGTTGCTTGATCTATCGAACAATCACGTTATAATGCACTTCAAAATATAAAAATAATTGGAAGTCAATCGCATAAGTGAGTGTGATGTGTGATTGAAACGATACAATATTTTTTAAATTCCTTTTTTTAAATGGTCATTGGGTGTACCGTGTACGACATCTTATGAATTTACAGTAGACTACATCCGATTTTAGGTGGCACTAGTTTGCTGAAAAAAAAAAACTAAAATAAAAATTAATTTAGGTACTCATTGATCTATACAATTAATTTTGCTCTCGAACCTAGCTACATCGAATTATCACGATTTATTTATTTAAATGATTATTTAATGTGAGAATGTTATATTTCATTTAAATAACTATGCATTATAAATTATAATAATGAAATAACTTATTTAATAATTTCATAAAAATTTTAATGAAATACTTTTTATAATTTGTAGTATCGCATCTTACAGAAAAAATGAAATAAGTATAATTTTCATTTATGACAGTTGTTAGCTATGGCGTGACTGGTAAAGATAGCTGATAAATTTAATAAGCCATATAGGACTGCCAAGATTATGAAATATATATATCGCACGCATTTATTATAAATATTCTATACTCCAAGGTAGAAATTAATCAGTAATAATCATTAACTAATTCTATAAATATATAGATATAATAATATTTATAATCAATGATAGCATATAATTTATAATGTTTTTCTAATAATATTGTATTTCCGAAACTCAATAAATTTTTTATTTAATACATGTATCCATATTTTTAAATCATTTAGTCGTGGATAACCATGTGCTTCAACCACCATTGAAACAATTGATATCAAATTTGATATTTCAATAATAAAACGATCAATAACGTGTTTCTTTATGAATTATTGATTATAAATGTGAACATGCATTAACTTAGTAATAATTTAATGTGTTATATAAGTGTTGACATGGTAATAACTAATATTTATGATTTTAACTAATAATTTACAGTTGACTTGTGCGTGCTATAATATTATAACTATTTGACACTACAAATAATACGACTAAACGTCAATAGCTGTAATGTTTATTAATTATATTATTGATCATATTTGATATTTACCGTCCACTTATCGGCCAAGCTTGTTTGTCAACACTACCAATAAGGACAATTTGTAAACAATAATATATTTCCGATAGCACAATATTTTGTACTACCAACATAGTCAAGAGCACAGTACAGTTTTTTTTTTTTTTTTTTACGAATAGTTTATTAAACAGAAAATAAAAAAACAACATAACAACAATTTTATAATTTTATCACTGATAACATACAGTGACCACCGATTGGAAATAGTAGCTGGTGAAGTTCGCAAGCTTATCGCCAATTTTTTGACATTTACCAATTATTAATACTTTCATATTATATTTGTTAATTATTAATTATTATAACCGAACTTGGTATAGATATATGTTAAGAAAGAACTATGAATATAATCCTTGGAATTGACTGATTTTAAAATTGTTAGATTAAAATAATTATATATTTATGTTTTATTTGAAAATCATATATTTTTACCACATTTCGGCGTATCAAACCGTTTTAAATGATTTAAATTAAAACCCTTTTTTACAACCATAAAAATGATTAATTATTAAAATTTAAAACAAAACATAAATATAGTATAACAACTAAATATTATGTACTTGTTTCTAATCAAAATAAATTTAATATTTTAAGCCTATAGATAACATTTCGACAAACTGGTAAAATTATTAATATCTGTAACGTGGCATATGAGAATCGAGATACCGCGAAGACTGTTAATCCGTGTAACCTACATATTGAGTACTAACCACTTAGTGTCTACTACGCTAATCTATTATACCTAAATTGATGGATTTGTATAATTGTGTGTATAGATAACTAGTAAAATACGGTTTATATACTCTTGTGAATATTATTATTGAGTATTTCCCTTTATAATCGAACTAACGATCATTATATCTGATTCAAAAATTGAAAAAAAAAAATCCACTAATTTACTTATAGGATTACATATAATAGGATCACTAACCAACCCAAAACACGTGTTATAGACGAAATACTTGGAAATAACTTTCGTCACCACAGCAGCGATGACCGCAATCATTACCTCAGTTATAGCAACAGTGTATATTATAATGATGATAATCATATAATCGACGACGTTTTATTATAATGCAATGATTCCATATTGGAAACGTAGGTACAACAATATAGACAAAAATCGATCGTTTAGATTATTATCGACTCGTACAGGATTTCGTGTACGTTTTCAATAAAATGCAGTAATACATTTCAACATGGAAATTATTTCCATTGTGACTTTGTGACCTGTCGAATTCGATCATCGATCACAACATATAATTTTACATTACGCGGCACTCGGTTCACGCTGCAAGTGTGCCAAAAATTCGAACTGCTTTAAACAACGGTAACGCGTCGCGAGGCTGATTAACGGTTTTAATATTCAATGCAACGATTGCAACGGATTACATATTTACACCAATACTCGTAATACCGTGTCTATATATTATAATATGCAAATGTTTATGTATATGTAGGTACTTAGTGTACATTTATTTTTGTCTACGAAAGAGTACGTAGGCCAATGGTAATATTATATTACTACGTATGTCCAAGGTGGGTACCGCGTCTTCACATTTTTTTCTGCAACACACAAAATTTATGGAAACAAACTCTGTATAATGCGTATAGTATACTATTATATTATTTTCTGTGCACGTCGTTCGAGATCATTTGTTTTTTGTTCATCATTCGGTCAGCAGCTGACATTAAAAATCGTTACAGACATAAGTAATAGGTACTGAAAGTAGACATAAGCCTTTAAAAAAAAAATATATCATTGAAGTAAGTAGACGTTATCGATATTTAATTCTTCGTTAATATGGCTGTTTTCTGGCTTTCCAAAAATCTGAGACAATGTTTTCATAGTGTTGTTTTTTATATTTTTTATGTTCAATTATCCACCAACTTTAATCGAGAACACCTATACGTTCACCTATAAACAGATGCTATGAAAATTTTAGGCACGTGTGTGTATACGTAGTAAGTATTTTATTGTGCGAATGTTAAGATAGACACGGCAAAACCGTGTCAGATTTTGAGAGACACTCTGTATATTGTATAAAAAATTATCTATACACGAACAGTACACTGAAGTGACACGTGACGATTTATGACGAACCTGAACGAAAGAATGTAAGAAGAGCATGTTCCTCATCAAATTCAAAGAGGTTTTAGTGTCGCGTATGGCGTAACTATATAATAATAATAATAGATAGCTATATATATTGAAATATTTAATGGACTTTTTAGATACCTGCAAGCTATTGTTGTTTTTAGACCAGCGTGCTTGAGTAATCACGCATAGCGTTATTCGGAAGCACTATTTACCAATATTCGTAAGCGAAAAACTCTAAAAATGTATTATTTTTAAAAATAAATTGTAACAATATATTTTATGATGTGTAATTAGTATTATTTGATTTACTCGTTCAGAATATCGGAATACATAAAAAGGAAAAACGTACACGACTAAGCATTGATGTGAAATTTAAAATCAACTCACTCTGTTCTATATTAGTTGTCAAATGTAGCTTTTCGTTAAATCACTATAATGGCTAATGGATGTATATATAAAATATGAATTAAATAATAAATAAATGCATAAAAAGTAGTTTAGAGCGGAAACAGAATACCTGTCAGCCTACACTTCTAAGAATATTTTATGAAAACTTTATTTTATATGTTTAGATAAATTTCATCAAAAAATTGCGTTTTAATTATATTATAACATTTCATTGCTTAAGTTATTAACTTATCTGTCAATACCTATGTATCGTAGAACGGAGAGAATAGGTTCATGGTATACTTATCTTAAAATATAAATAAATATTTCGAAAATATTGATGTAAAAAGTATATAAGCGTATGTTATAGTAATACAAAGTTTCAAGTCTATATGATCAATATTTTTGAGTTTTAAATATAAAGGTAGAGGCTTAATAAAAATTAAAGACAAAAAATATTAAAAAAACAATAATATTCCAATGAAAATAGAACTTTTTTTTTTTTTTTGATTTATTATTATTAAAATGTTTCAACACATTAGGTGCTATCGCAAGTACAGAAAATAAAACTAAATAGTTATTTCGTTCAATTCATTAAGAAAATAATAACTGTTTTATATATATAAACCATTAAAAGGTTTAAAATCAAACATTTAATATTAAATTTAAGATTATAAAACTGATATTTCCATGTTGATATTAAAAAATATTTTAAAAATAAAATTTTGATCTGTCTTTTATAAACACTATCTTATAGTAATAATTAATACTCTCATTTATAACTCTAAAAAGTGTTATGATGTACTCTGCATTATGATCTAAGATGTCTAATTCAAAACAATAAAAGTGTATTTTTATTTATAATCTTGTGTTAAAAAATTTAAAGTTTTTTATGTATCTATATAATAATTTATAATTAATAAAAAATACTAAAAATAACTTGAATAAAGGCGGCATCACGAATTAATTACAATGTGATGTAACATTTTGTTTCTATTTATAGTTTTCTTTTAATTTTTCCATATAGATTACAACTTTTATTTGTATTCTTTAACAATTATTAGCAAATTCTGTAGAATTCAATGAAGCCAGGTAATAATAACAATATTGTAAATTTTTAGTTAATATAAAATAGCTATTCGTCGTTAGCCAGCGGTTATAAACTATTATAACATTATAATAATCGTTATATAATAAATACGAGCACGACAGCATTCACCTCGTTGCAGACGTTAAAAAAACGGTACTTAAAACCTAAATTTATTACATATTTTTGCGCGGGCGCTCGAGCGTATGTGTTTGCGTGCACGTGAAAAGATTTTAAAAAAATATATAAAACGTGCACTACACAATTTCGTATTGTTCTCTCTCTCTCTCTCTCTTTCTCTCCATCTCTCTCGATGTGTAAAATCCACCACGTATATACAGTTATAATGAAATTTTAAATAACAACGAACACACGCACACACGAGCGTGCGCACTTGTAATATAATATTTAAATAAAGGTATACCTATACATAAACATTACTCACGTAAACCTCGATATATGGGTATCGTAAAATAACAATACTTGCTGCCGCCCGTTCTGCATTGGCGTTGGAATAAAATATGATAATATATTATTACAGTAAGCGCGTACAATGTGCTTACATCACAGCATCATAACTGTATACACACAGAGGTGACCCCTCCATATTTTCTTCCTTTAATAATTAATTTTTTTTAAACTTATAAGTATCCTTTAATTTTTTTACACAATCTAAGGAGTTACTGTGTCGAAATGAACCTTTTTTTTTTACAAATGATAAACAATCTTATTTTACTGTTAATAAGATGATTTTTTTTTTTTTAATGTTGACTCATATAAATTAAAATTTTAATAAGTAAAGTTTGTGAGTTATAATCTAACTTGTAAAATTTATCCAAATAATGAATAATTTATTAAATTTATTCTGTATTTTATGCAAAATAATTCTTAAGGCTATCATGTTATTATTTATATAAATTGAATAACTATCCATTTGATTTTTGATCAAATGAGTCAAAATTAAAAGAAAAAAGTTATAGAAAAAAAAAAAAAAATTGAATTAGGAAAGATAAGTCTGTACGGCAGGTATATTAATATATGAAATAAAAATTATGAGCTTGAAATATGTTTTTTTTTTTTTAGCATATTTAAAAGTTCAAAAATCAGAATTTAAATACCTAAATGTACTGTTAGAAGATAAAAGTAGGATGGTTGATGAATCATTATACTGTATAATATTATTATTCCATACGTGCACGGACTGCGAACGAGTTTATATCGATCGTTATTCGACAATGTGCCTATGCCATAATATCAGTGCATAATAGGTAATATATAGTCTTCGTTTCAATATGAGGTATCTCATATTATTATTTTCTCGTGAGTATAGCGATGGAATTCACCACCACATAATATAATAATATGTAATTTATGTGACCTTAAATACACATGAACAATTATATTATAAAGTCAGCACGGCTTCAATAAATAGTAATGAGTAACAAAGGGAGGGGGCGGCAATAACTATGATATCATGTGTTCAGCTTAAAATCGCATGTTTTATATTTACTTTTATAATAATATATAAATATATAATACATACATTTGTGAAAAATTGCACTCTTGTTTTAAATTTTAAAATTATTTATATAATCTACAATACCTATCTTTTTGATACTTGTACCATTGGTTATAAATATTATTTATAATTAACGACTACACTTAAGTACCACAAAATAATTATTACTCCCAATAATGTTTTGTTCATTGTTACTTTTTATAGGTACCCAAACATTATAAATAAGAATTATCTAAACATTATAAGCTAAAAAAATATTATACTAGGTACTTACCTAAATTAATTAATTCAAAAAACTTTAAAATATATCATTCAGAGATTTATTATATACTTAGTTTGAAAAAAATAAAATAAAAAAAATGATAAAAATTATTTTTTAAAAATGACAATTTTAAGTATTGAAATAGTTAAATAATATTTAAAAAGGAAAATATTGTGATGTTTTTTTTTTGTTTGTTTGTTTCAGAGCTAGAGGCTTGGCTTGTAAGAGCTGCTCCGATAAAAAGTTAAAAACTTTCTTTACAGTCAATAAGTAAAACTCTTGTTGCTTAAATTGTTATAAAACCTTCATCAACCGAAGTTGATTATTGATTCTAGCCGTATAAATGAATTGTACAATATACTTTATATGAAATGAAATGAAAAGCAAGGCGGATAAAAGGGAAGACTGGAAGATGGCTGCAAACCAATCAACGGATTGAAACCATAGAGAGAGATACTTTATATAATTACGCTTTAAAACATTATAGTATTAAATATAAATAAATAACAATAACCTATAACATAATGCTTACAAACTGTAAAAATAATAATAAAAGTGAAGGGGTTATAAATATTGTTTGAGCTTATACTAAACAAGTACTATTTTTTAATCCAAAGCATTGTTGTATTCTATCAAGAGTTTTAATCGTTTAATTTATTTACAATTGTTTTGTTTGAATAATTAGTAATTTTACTAATTTTTAAGTATTCATTATATTGAGCAATAATAAATACTTTTACTAATTACATTTTTATTTTTATGGTTTAACTTTAAAACTTTACGAAAGATATTCGTTTAAAACATAACTATTTTTGAAATATTTTATATTAAATTTAATAATGTTAAAACTTGTAAATATGCTAAGTTCATTTATTTAAGACTACAAAAACCAATTAATTTTTGTGCTGAGACTTTAGGCTACAATCTGCGTCATTTCAAAGTTGACAATATACATAAATGAAAATATGAGAATAAAAAGTTTTTTTATGCAATAAAAAACCACTGAAATAAGTTCATTTAAATTACATAACCACATAGATACTTTAAATCGTAATAATAATAATATAAATATCCATAACATAATAAAGTATGACATATTTCATATTATACCAAGGTATCAAGCAAAAAAAAAAAAAAAAATCAATAAGTGCTTTTAGTCCCAACCCTGATTATAATTATTATAAGGATACGTATTTCATGATGTAAACTACATAAATGGCTCTGTTTGTACGCTTGTATGTCGTGGTTATTTACATATTTAAATAAGAAACCAATGATTAATGGTTGTCACTCGATTTCTAAATCGTTTGAGGGTTATCGGTGATTGTTTCCTTAATCTACGAAAGTAACTGCCGAGAAAATCGTCTTTTTACATCGTGTCGTCTTGGATCGTCGATTTCCCGTTCATAACATAATATCATGCTCTATGTGCTGCACACTTTTCCAGCATTCTTCTTTAGCAATCGCGTGCCATCTAAAAGTAAACCAAGAAATCTGTTGTTCATAATTATTTTAGCCGTCGTCGTTATGTAACGATGACCGACAGATATAGGTTATATTATTAAATACTACCCATTGGTATAGTAAAAAAATCAGTTTGATAGATTCTTTAAAATATTAATTTTCTATTGTTTTATCTACACAGTAACAAGAAGAAAAAAGAAAGACATTTTCTTAGCCGCATTAATATATTGTAAATTAATAATATTTTTTGTGAAATGAATCCGTAATTATTATAATAAAAAACCATCGCGTATTAAATTTAACTATAAGGTTTGTACAATTTAAGATCTGATAAACAAAAACATCTAACTGCACGACTTTGTGCTGATGAGTAATATTGATGAATGGAGACTTCGGTTAAGACATGGAACAAATATATCTGGTGAAAACTGTCGACTTTTGTACCGTTAAGGTTAAAAATAACAAATCCATTATTGATTTTACCGTTTTTGTTTCATGTCGACAGGACGCATGGAATATCAAAAAAAAAAAAAAAAAAAAACACGACAGCTAATATTATATTATGACAATATTTCTAAGCACGGGGAATTTATGTAAGCTCTGTGCATTTAGCCTTGTAATACGTACACATGTGTCTATATACTTGTAAAAACACGATGACCTTAACGCGTTTTCCATATTGTTATATATTGTTATTATATCATAAAAAAGGTTGTTTTGTTTGATTTTAAATTATAGTTTAAAACGCGTACTCTGTTACTATTATTATTTTTTTATTGTTATGATATGGGCAGAGACGTTTTATGAACTTTAGAACATCGGTAGTATTTTTGTCTTGCTCTTCCTCCCACACACATACGCGTGTTAACACCCAACAAACCGTTGTCAAAAATGACAATGAATAATATTGTTTTCTTCATTACACATGACGTACGTCATGTTATACCTTATTACCTAATCAAATAAAGATGACGAGATTTAAAACAGATTATTAAACACACGCTATACTATACATTATTAAATGCTCAATCATTAATATTTTATTTTTATTAATCACTTAATATCAAAGTAATCGAAATATCATTATTGACAATATTATATTTTTTTTCAAACATTTAAGTAACTAAATTCGTATTTCATAGCATCATTATACTTCAATGCTATAAGTGATACAGGGTAAGAGTACTTGAAAGGTACTTGGAATAGTACTGGGCAAAATATTAAGCAAAAAAAAATCATAGTTAATTTAAAGTCCACAACTTTCCTACTTGGAGATTACGTTGCAACGATGAGGTATTCATATTATTTACGTGAACTGAATCTGTATTTAATAATGACAATTTAGATTAGGTTCATAAAAAAATTGTGTGTCCCACTATATTTTGACCTCTAATCTAAAGCATAAAAAAACTATTCTGAAATGTTATAAGCGTAGGCATATCAAATTATTGGAAATTTTTGTGGAGTTAGCAATTTGTGCTACGAAATTGCAAAAAAAAAAATATGGTATTTTACAATTTATTAGAATATAGAAACGTACATCCGCGTATATGAGAAGTTTACACTAAACCTGTTGGGCACAATTTATTGCGATTTTAATTGCACATTGCTATGTATTTTTTTAGAAAATCAATTAAGTCTTCAAGTTTAACCTTACAACTTATAAGTGATAAAGATAATTAATTATATTGTTAGACTATTTATTATCATAACGTTTGAAAATTAAACTGATCAAATGAAAATTAACGAAAAATAATATATATATATATATATATATCTTATACTTTTAAATACAAATCCATGTACTAATTTGGAATCGATCAGAAATAGAAAATTCCTAATCGAATCAATACAGGATAATAATTATACAGATTCCAAAACCTTTCTCATACCTACGCACGTCGTATTTCTAATCTAATTGAACTATTTGTTTACCATGTACCGTGTATCATTAACTGTATTTAACTATTATAAAAGTTTTAATTAAACTGCATTTTTACTTTAAAGTTAAAATTGTTTAACCGTATTAAAACACAGACTGTTACAAAGCTTTCAAGTACAAGATTAACTTACAATATATATCAAACAACCAACTAAAAAATAAAGTGCTCCAATACGAATAATACGCGTTCGTCTGGAGTCCTAATTTTTATCACGTAATTTCGAATTATCTATTCCGATAATGTGCGGGTAACATTCGTTTCGGTTCCGACGGTTTTGATTGAACAATATTTCGATTCAGTTCCGTTCCGAACCAATGTACGGCGACCTCTAAGTAACTGAAAATGAATTGTCCCCGAAATAGTGCACTGACACGTCCTTCACAATATTTTAACCAGAGAATAATGTCCACGTGTGCAGTTTTTTTTTTTTTTTTATCATCGAAAATGACGAACAAATAATAACGTTGGCAGGTAGAACCCGTAAGCGTAAAAATATGCACATTTGTAGTAGTAATAATAATAATAATAATAATAATAATATGTAAAATATTATGTAACACATAACAATATTTTAAAACAGTTGCGACTTGTGTTCGTTATACTTCGGTAAACATAGTTATCGCAAAGTAAGTATAGTCATAAAAATAATTGGTTTACTTTACGCAGCGAATCGGTGTTTGTATATAATGTTATAATATTACTATATTATTTTGTTCATGAATCTGGAAGAAGATGTGACGAATACCTCGATGGTCCTACATTGTACGTCAGTATTGTTTTATAATAATATTCATGACTCATTGTGTTTGTGGTGTACTCTGTTTATAGTTTAGTAATAATGGATTACATCTTTCTTTGTAAAAAAAAAATAATAATAATGATAAAATTAAAAAATATATATTCGTCGAATTACTCATTTTCCACTTGCTACGCGTAAAACACGTCATATTATTTTCATAGACGCGAAATTGTATTTTCCTCATTATAAATATTACATAACCGAAATATTATTACTTACCTACGTAGATGATATAGGATTATCCGATTATAACAATATCTTGTTACGAGAGCTTCAGTTTATATTCATCGTCGATCATAAATTCGTGATAAAATAATATATTATCACTTACACAACTTTACACACGCTTACACAACCACTTATTTAAATTTGTTCGTTGTTACATAATGCAGGTATGTGATAATATATTGCCCATTTAAGTACTTCTGTTCAAAAATATTAAGTATTAATAAAATAATTAACTCTTTTTTTTTTTTTGTTTATCCCATTATTTATCATTATAATAGAAAAAATTAAAAAAAAACCATAAACAATTCTGTCTGTAAATCATATCTTTTCCTACTGATTTACGTGCATTAATATTGTTTTTTATGGCATAGATATATAATATACTCTTATACATTACACACTTAATAAGTTGTAACTTACTAAGCTTGCACAATTTGTATTATATTTTTTAACGTTACTGTAGTCTGTCTAGGCGGTACGGAAATTAGCTTACAAGAACTGCACTTATTGTCTAACTATATAACAACACTAATTGATTAGGATGTTGTTTAATTAGAATATTATATATTGAACATGTATTATAAGATTACGTCGTATAGACATATATACTTAAATTTATATACATTTATCAAGCACATGACATATTTTATGACGTCTCACGTATACGGATTTCTGCACCAAAAAATACGTTTTAATTGTTGATATTATTCTAATCCATACGAGGCTAGGTTTTATATGCACTAAAAAACCATGCAATACGCTCTAAAAAGTATTTAAACTTATGCAGTTTATAGTTAGTTATCATACTGATACGCGCTAAAAATAGCAAAATACCTATGCTAATATTTTTCATTTTTTTTTTTTAACACAAAATTACAATAATTTAATTAGTGTTCGTTAGTTATAATAGAATATGGGTATTAAATGAAAATAAAAGAATGTTTATTGCGTATTATGAACACTTTAAATATTAACAAAAATATACGACGTATTTTTTTTTACGCTAGATAGATATATTGCTTTTTATTGCACACATTTTCCTTATTAAATTTGATGCGGAGATTCATGTAAATTGCAAAATCATTTTTGAATTGTTATACTTATTGAATAATTTATTTGTGCTATGAAATGTTGATGCGTAGATATAAATATTATATGTTTATCAACTTTTAATTTTTTTTTACTTATTTTAAATATAGATACAATGTACATATATTTTTTATACCTATTGCAGATATACAGTATTCTTGTTCATACATAACTATTAGTTAAAACTTAGTAAAATTTGTTGCTTACTATTCGTAGATTTTTGTACATCAACTTTCTACATATAATATGCTAGTTTAGAGTAGTTTTTAACAATTATCTACAAGCTTATAGATATGTAGATACTATATTAACAAAGATTTAATTGCATAATTCCATAAATGTTTTTCCTTATTGCGTGTTATATTTCAAAACTATAAACTAAAGTGTCAACGAATATAGTTAAATAGATTTGAGAACATTTTAATTGAATGTTATTTTAGGTTCTGAACGAAGTGTTAAGTGTTTTGGATCAATAATGATAAGTATATTTTTTTTGTGTATGAACACATTTTTTATAAAATAAAATCAGCTTTGATACTTCTAGTAGAAAATTAGATCAAATAGTTACTTTGTGGAGATCAAAACTAAAAAAGAATACGTGTAGTAATTATTTAATAATTGGGAAAATTAAATATATATTTAGGAAAAAACTAGAACGTATACTTAGAACTACACGTAACACTAATTTTTGACAAGATTATTATAATTTTACTGTAATTTAAAAATGAATATTAACACTTGACAATTGAAATATTCTTTAAATAACTATAAAAGTATTTTCTAAATATAGCATTATTTTCAGAATATCTTGGATCTTTTCGAACTGTTGATAAACATTTAAAATGTTAATTTTTTTTTTCTTTAAATGATGTAAAAATTTGTATGCTCCATTAAAAAGCTTTTATGTGTATTATCCATTATTCCTAATAAGTGTTTTTTACCTACACTGCAGAGTTTGTTATTTTATTATAATTTGAATAATTATTTTTAGGGAGTACTATCATTATTATGTTTATGGGTATTTACTAAACATGATACAATTTTTTAAATACTTAGACTAGTTTTAAGCCATTTTCCACAATTTTGTGAACTCATGAACCTATTAACTCTGATATTAAGTAAGTATTGACTTATAATGTAAGGACAGTTACTTACTAATACTATACAACTATTTATTATTTAATATATTATAAAAATAAAATCAATGATATTATTCAATTCTATTACATTTAACAAAACTATGAATAGGTAATGATTTTTTTTCAAAAGTTTAGTTGAGATACATAGTACAGAGTATGACAATGTTTTCTGGTGTTAATCAACCGCTTCACATGTTTTAGATTAACTCAAACCATTTACAATAACCATGCTAAAAATTACATTTTATCAAATTAAATCTATTGATATTATAATTAAATTGTAGTTAAATTTTAATTACTTACCTTGTTTAAGTTGTGATATATTGTTCTCAATAGTGGTTTATTTATATAAATCATCATTAACGTTTTGTTTGGTCTTTGAATTAATCATAGATCATAATATGTATATTATGCCCTTAACTCTTAAACCGTTCACGCTATTAATGCCGTATACGACAATAGGGCTTATTTTAGCATGCGTTTAAACACAATTTGCGTAATTTTTAATTAAAAATTCGCAGCTTTAATTTAAGAAACGCGCAGTTGTAACCTATAAGTCATTCAAAATTTTGTTAATATGTATTATGAAAATAGTCTATACATTATTAGTATAGATTTAGAATGTTATTTTCATCCACGAAAATATTATACCTAGTCGTAATATAAACTAGTAAAGTTTCCTGATATTTAAGATGATTAGATTAATGCCTCGCAATTTGCAGTGTTATGACTATTACGTTTTACTTATATTCGTAATAGTGTTATTATAAATACTGTTATAATATTTACAAATTATACAATATATAATTACATTAAGAATGATAGTTTATGGATTTTTAAATTTTGACCAAATTGCAATAGTGATAAGTGATAAGTCAAGTCGTGAACAGCAGACTACTACAGAATTACATTTATTTAATATTAACAATCACATTTTAGTGCTACAGTTTTTTTTTTTTCAAAAAATAATGTAGTAGGTATAGGGTTACCAAAGGCAAAGTAACAGGAATGGTTCAAGGGCATATTCAAAGAACCTTCAAATTTGAGTAAGAAAAATTGTATTACTAGAAACCAAGAGATTTGTCGAAAAAAAATAATATTAAATTGTTATTTTTACATTTTATAAGTTTATCATATTCAATATTTTATTATGCATGCATAAAAAGTGTTATTAAAAGTAAAAAGGCTTAAAGGCATAAGAATAATAAAAAGTATTATAGTATATTTTTTTGTACACAAAGAATATTTTTTTGAGAGTATTAGAAAGGGGTTGAGTTATCCACACATCTAAAACTTTAGCTTAGATTATAGAAGTAGAGTTTAATATGTATAAAATTCGTTCAATATTTTTATCTTAAAGTATCATGTGAAAAACATTTGTTATTTTACACGATGATGCAAAATTCTCTTAACCGTTATGACTGATTTTCGCCATTATAATTATTCAATAGCCTATTATTATCCTATTATTATAGTGCATCAATTCATTTATAATATACATGTTACGGGAAAAATAAATTCCTTTCGGCTTTCGAGGATTTAGAACCGGTGTTCTTCGCTTGAAAATCTATAGAAGACAGCAATGCTGTAACAGCAAACGCGAAGGTAGGGCCACAATACATAATAATATGATGCAAATATAGGTAGATAATAATAATTATATTGTGACTACGTTCTATCAGATGAATATTTCTACAGCAGAAATGAATATTAATATTAATAATGATGATGGTAAAAATGTACTAATTTTTTTTTACATCTCATTTTTTTTTTTTTTTTTTAACTAAATGTAAATGTTAAATATATTAAATTTAATGTATTTATAAAACTAATTATTTACAGCACATTGATATAATTGTTCGACGTTTCAATTTAGGTTAAGTCAAATAATAAATTATTTATAAATTTTATACTGTCTTTAAAACAGTCATAAACTGTATTCCTAATTTTCTTAGCGATTTTCATATTAAATTTATTAAATTTACCTATCAATTACTAATAAGTAAAATCAATATCAACGAACTGTTTTTCACACTGTCATATTCATTTTATTATTATTATTACTTATAAGGACCAAGTATCAAACCAAATTATAAAGGTAAAATATTCTAAAATTATTACTGAAGGCTGTTATTTAAGTTTTTTTTATACATTTCATATTTATCGTAGTACGGCATTTCAAAAATAATAGCAATTAATTAACACAAAACATAGTATAAAAATAAAAAATATCATAGATTTATATTATTTATGAAAGCAATAGGGAGGAATGGCGTTTCATCATATCAATATTTATTGAATTTATGATAGATAAAATTTACGTACATTTTTCATCTCTAGTTTCAACCAATAAAGTTTTATGGTTTTCTATGGTTCAACAACCATGGATAATAATTAATAAAACCACAAAAACGGCGTTACAGAGCATATCCAGAATTCATGCAACTTATGATGTATCTACAACTCGCGCACGATATAAATTGACAACTCAAGTGTTCTTTGTAAATGGTCAAGTATCTACAAAACAATAATATGACGCTGCACGAATTCGACTGTCCACTTAAGAGATAGTGACTCTGAAACAACGGCTGAAAAAAGAAAAGAAAAATGATTTCTTCACTCGGGATGATGGAGGATAAGATGTTATAACGTAATATTTTATGTTGTACTGTATTATCATAAAATGAAAAATTCAATTTGACTTTTTTATTTGATTTTTCCGTTTTTATCGAATTTAAATTGTGTTTAAGAAAATAAACACCATAGTTAACAAATTTATTTATAATTTGTTATTTTTGGGTTATAGTCTACGTGGAAAAATACCAACATACATTATATTATGATACATAATAAATCATAACGTGACGTAAATTATTTACACCATTGCAGCCACATCACACCTAGTTCACGACGACTAGTTCATAAAAAGTACGACGTAGATTCAAAGATAAGCAAGCTATTCGTACAATTAACTTGAGTTAATTCAACGTTAAGAACGTTAAGTTATAACTTAATAATTAATACATAATATATAAATATAATTTAACCATAAAAATTTAAAGTTAGACTAAACTTGATTAAAAAATGTTAATTCTTTTTTTTTTTTTAATTAGCATTTGGATCACACAGTTATAGTTGTGCAACTTTTAAATTTATAAATTACTAACCTCTACTTATTTTATTTTCGTATTATATTATGTGTCTATGTCTACTAAAGTATTAATTGTAAAAATATTTATTTGTTTTCTTTTATTTATAATCATTGCCTACAACATGATTAAACAAAATATAATGGAAAAAATGTTCAATTTTATTATTTCTCATGGTTTTTTATAAAAATCTGTACTTAATATTTTTTATATTAACTAAAAAGAGTTACAATGTACAATTACTAACTTATTATGTTAATTAGAAAATGAACTAACTTGTAAATAAAAAATTACTCTTAATTATAAATTAACTTTTTACTTTATTTTAACTTTTCAATAAGCTTATGTGAACGATTTTCTGACAGATTTAAGATTGTGCCACTCCTCAGTCTACAAATAACTTACAATGAGTTACGATATTTTTCCAAAAATCTTTTTTTTATCGAGGATTGAATTTATTCTAAATCCATTTATTTTATAATATACAATTGTACATAATTTTAAATTATATTTTGCATAATAAATAATAATTTATAACTACAATAACTATACATTTGAACAGTCAAAGCTTTTTTTTACAGCGGAAGTGGAATTAATTATATTGATAATATTAGGAAATAAAAAATAAATAGATAAAAAAATACATCAATAGTTCATAGAATTAATAACATTATTTGTTATTTTAATTTATAAATACCGGCACTTTTAATTTCAATTTATCATACCTATTACGTAAACATTAAAATAATTATATGACATCGTATCAACCTACAGTAGTATTTATGTTGAAAGAAATAATCAAATCCATTGTAGGTATGAGCAGTGCACCAACGACAAGTACATGATTTTAATATCTGATCGTGATTATTAATCGTTGATATTATTAAAACAATATTATCTATCCGAAGTGGCTAATATCTAGTAGGTACCTACAATGTAATAACTTGGTATAAATTTCAATGGCTAACTTGTGTGGCAAATTTTAAAGCTATATACAGTGGCATCTCGTTAGTCCGAACACAGGCTAGTATGAAAGACGCGGTAATCCGAACGGGCTTGGAAATTGTCGCATCGCTATACTACTAATACACACGTGTATCATAATTCATAATAATATGCAATATACGTACTTATTAACTAGCTATTTATACATAATTATAATGATTTTATCGATTTTGATTGTATTCATTGTGTTTTTCAACAACTAATTTTATAAATTAATTCTGCAATATAAATAAAGGTTAATTTCAAAATTTAAATTTCAAAAAAATTAATTTATTTTTTAAATCCGAATGATCCCTTTCCCCAATCTCGTTCGGATTAATAAGATCCTACTGTACTTATATACTGATATATGAATTTGTATAAAATACGTGCGTATAACCGATGCTCTACAAGCATAATTATTTGATTATAAATATCACTGTAAGAACCCTATCGCAAGGTATTAAAATGATAGGTACCTATCAAAATTGTTTATCCAAATTGTAAATTTTTTCGTTGATTCTGGTTTACAAATGACTCACGCTTATGATAGAATAAGTGGTGCTCACTGTGGAGACGTGTAAAACAGATCAAATGTAAAATATTATTCTATCTGTTTGTACGTATATCGTTTAGGTTAGGTTACTATAACTTTGTCGCTGTTACGGAATTCTAAATAGAATACCTACACACCTGTCGTACTTATATCGGTATAACGATTTGTTTTTTTTCCGTCATAATTCGTTTCAATATAACGATACCCACTCGAAGTATGACAAATATCGAACAACAACAGGTGTGCGCGTATGTTTTTTTTTTTCTTCAAATAAATCGTTTATTAAAATCATTATAAAACCGCTTGAATTAGAAAAACCACCAATGGATAATGTGTTTATATAGTACTATTGTACGACACACGACACATCTAAATATAAACCCATTGAAATATATTACTCATTACTCGTTGTATGTTTGACCGTAACACGGACGCTTGGGATTGAGTGTGTATATTGTTAAAAAGCTACTGCCACTATAGATGTTGTTTTTTGTTATCAACAAACTTAACAATTTAATACACGTGATTTAATTTATCCTACGACCACTCATCAAACGCACAATAACTATTCGATCGTGTTCGATATCGTTTCAGTTTTTTTAAACACTACCAACTCGCACGTGTTAAAAATGATGGTCTTGTTATGGCCCTTTGACAAAATATTACATTGTACAACATTGATAATATATGTACGTCGTAGAGAAGTGTATTCGTTTTCAGGTCTCATGAACCGAAATATTATAACAAATTACACATAACAACATCTACGAGTGTTCACGGAGGGAGGGGAGATATTTTGCGCTCCAGTTACATTTTTGGATGAAAATAAAACAATGATGTAGAAAAACTTTAAATCCCGTAGCCGAGGACGGTTAATTATTGACGACACGCATCAACGACTCGGCATTATATTTCTGTTGCACGGAGTACAAACTTATACAAAGTTTACTGTACAAATTCCAAGACATGTGTGTTATAAAATCGACATAGATACTAATAATGTGTATACATATTTATGACATACGTGAGTTACACCACAAAGAAATATTTAACCGAACAGTTCGTTTACTTTTTCCAAAACACATTTTATTACAATATACATAACTACATAAGATATAAAACATAGGTATAATTCTGAATACTTCGACCACGAATGCAACGTGTACAAATACAGTTGCTGTCCAAAATGCTTTTACAAAACATATAGATACATACACCTATTCACGTTAGTTTACTATTTACAATAAACCATAAGTAATGGTTTTATCGTCAAACAAAAATTTCTCGGTAAATGCGGCTATGTGTTTTTGATAAAATTTTATAAACAAAACTTTTAAAATTGAATACAACACAATATTTAAAAAATATATATATATTTATTGTCAACGATTTATCACTATTATTTTTAATTACGTATTTTTTAGCTTAATTAAATTTATTAAATTAAAGTTTCTACATTTTTAACCATGAAGTACATGCTTCATAAAAGTAGTGTATCAACATCACAATATTACCATTAAAATTTTATTTTAAAAGCATGTTTTCAGAAACACATAGACTTACCGAAAATATGATTTATTCAGTGTTAAGTGAAAAAACAATAATACCCTTTATAACATTTTAATGGTATGTTGTATTTGTATTCGTTTCGTACTCAGTCAGCAGTCACTTATATTTAATATTAATGAAGTATTGATGCAGTGTTTACTTATGTCTTTTTTCCGATAACGTTAACCAAACAAAATAAACAAAATATGATACAAAATGTCCGTTTGTAGTTTAATATCTGTATGGCTGTATGACATATAATATTATAGTACACATACGTGTCGTAATTGCCTGTTTGCAGTGCAGGTCAATATCTCATTAGTTATTAATATTCAATTCTCGTAACAGGGAAACAAACTTTTTTTTTTATATATACGAACGCGAGCAAACGATAACTGAATTTTAAGTAGACATCAATCGACATGAGGAAAAGTACAGATTTCGAGTAATAGACCCGCCGGTTACATTGTATAATACACATCACCAAAATACAAATTTATATGCATGTCTTATATTTGTTATTTTGGTAGGTACTATATATTTTTGCGGGGAATTTTTGAAATCAAAAAAAAACTTTTAGAAATATATTTACCGTTATAAAAAGCAATTAAATTCAGTACGGGTTTTTCGGTTTTGATAATAACTTTTCAACTAAGCGAAGTAATATTATTACAACGTCATATTATGACAGAGAGGAAAAGTGTAAACCATCGATAACGGATAATATGATGATATTATACAACAATATTGAATATTTAGAAGCGTCTGACAATATTTGATCTTTTAGAGAGTAGAATCTCGTTTACATTTTTTTATTGATTCCATTCGTTTTTATCATCATCGTTATTAAATTAGTATTATTAACTCGTTTTCACTGCATGTGTCTTCACTAAACTTTATTATTATCGAAAAGTTCTAGTTCTTCCCAATGGTCTGAGAAAACAAAGTTAAACAAATTTATATTGGTAAAGAAATTGCAATATATAGATTGATAGATAGGTACAATGTGTACGTTATTCGATAAAGAAATATCTCTTTTATATACCATAATTTTATGTATGCAGAAAGATATTCATAATTAATTTAAATAACTGCAAATACGGAAGTTGGAAAGTTACGAAACCATAAACGGTATTATCCAACGTGCGTTTATACTTAATTTTCTTAACCCGAGAGTGGAATTTTTATCAAACCAATGTCATCGTGATTTTTATTTAATAATAATATTGTATTTTATTTAAAAACTGTTCGTCAGCAGCATAATATGAATATTTATATTATCTATATATTATCACTTAATGGCTTTAATCATTTTTTATTGGGCACTGTATTAATTTGTCTACTGTCCGTTTTTCTCGATTTTAAAAATAAGAAAATTTTATTCTCTTATTATTTTGAATTATTATCATTTTCAAGCCAACAATATTATTTTTTTAACATTTTTATATATATACAAATAAAATAAATTAAAATTAAAAATCACTGCGATAAAGTATAGAAAACTGTTATTTATGATAATTTAAAACTAAAAATAATATTACTCTAAAATTTTTAAATTAAAATAATAAAATAAATAAATAATTATCACTATTTTAATTACTTATAATATATCATTAATATTGGGAGTGATATATTTATATATAATTATTTACAACAAAATAATACAAATTTAATAATTTCATACGTAAATAACACAATACAAATAAATGAAACAAAAAAATATGAATCGGATGGTAAATGTCAAATGTTATACTTTAACTACGCAGTTCAACTAAAAATATATTTAAACAACTTATTGTATTTATTTATTATTATACGGAAAAATGAATAACGTTGTTCAAAGAAAATAAATATTAGCTTTTGATATATACAAATACATACGAATATACATGAGTGTAATATGAATATCTTACATAAAAATGAAATAATATTTGTTCTGCTAATAATGTTGAAGAGTTTTATACTTGAAATAACTATGTTCAATAATAGCTATATCAAAAATCTAAATTTAAAAAAAAATGTAGGTGGTTAAAGATGTTGTTTCACAAAATTGACAAAAATATTATAAACGTATAATAGTATTGTGCTTTTTAATAATATTACGCTTAAAGTTACGAGCTTATCGATACCATCAATTAAAGACCAATAAAGACTGTTGGTACAAGCCAAAATACAGGAAACATATTATTTAAGCAGTTAAGCATATTACATGTTTTAGTATATGATTTTAATATTGAAAAAAAATAGATATGATTTTAGTACAACTAATTAATGAAATAAAAATTATGAAATACGTATAAGTACGACTACGCGTTAAGATATCTTTGTCCAACCACGAAAAAAAAGCACTCTACCAACGCCTCTCTCGAACTTACGCTCAAATGATACATTGGTCACTGTGAAAAATGAAAAAAAAACATTGTTCGATCCATCATTATTGTCATACTGTAGCACGCGAATACCGGTGATATAAATTATACATTTTTAGGTCATTGAGAAATTGACATCACAGCAACCAGCAGATGATCGAATGGTTTTATTCTATTTATTGTGGGCGTTTTATATTAAGAAGTGCGAGTTGCAAAAGAAAAATTCAATCACGATTTTTTTAATTCGAATTTAATACATCATTTTCCACAACCGTATTCGACTTTATTTCCTTTAAAAATAAAAGTCTTTTTTTCGCGTGAAAATATTCATTTATTATTATTAGATCGGAAAAGTAAATATTGCAAATATTTTTATGATATTAAATTGAAAAAAAATAAATATCAAATAACATTCAATAATTTTTAATACAAAAGTACTAGAACTTTTATAAAAATATTATTTTACGTTCATATAATATTGTATAAGTACCAATGAATATGGTGTATGAATTTTTTTTATATTTTTACAATTTATTATTTAATAATTTTTCCTAATACTTAATGAAACTTTTTGGAAATTCAAAAAACGATTACTCTACGTATATATTAGCTAAATTATACAAAATATTTTAATAGCTACAAAGGAACAATCAATTTTTGTAGAAATAATTTTATTAGACAAAAAACATACTTGACTGCGAACTTTGACCGCGCTAAAAATTATAAACTAAAACTTTTAATTAATTTAATATAACACATTTTAATCATATCAATATTGAAATTAATTAATTTAAACTTACCACGATAACAATTTAATAAAAATTAAAACAATAATATTTACTTGTATACTAAAGAATGATTTTCAACTTTATAATATTAAATTATTTTAAATATTTATTCTTTATTGATATGATATTTATTTTCATTTTGTTCAGATAATGATTTGAAAAACTCTAAAATTCTTAAATTGTTTATTTAAACGTAAATAAATAATCAATCAAAATTCAAAAGTCATTAGGTACAATTAAGTTAAATTAAAATCGTTATCAGTATATCAACTAGCACGTAAGTGCAATATATTTTTATTATAATACAGTATACACAATTGGAGAATTGCTGTATTGTTTCACGAAACGATTAAACGCAGCATTTTAGAAATGAACTTTATTTTAGAACATATTTTTTACACGATGCATACATGAATCATTAAAAATTTTAATCAACTTTCATAGTGGAAGTTTTACTAACAAAATATTTGGTCATGATTTAAAATTCATTAATATTGATCAAACTATCGAATTCAGAATAACTATACCAGAAGACGAAAACATATACTATAAAGATAAACTATCATATGTTAATTCAACATTTATAATTATATTTGGTTTAAAAATATCGCAAAAATTTTAACGTTTATTAAAAATAAAATATTTTGCGATATTAAATTATAATAGCTTCATTTTTATGTTAAAAACTACCAATACGATTACAATGATTTAAATATTATTCGAGTTTTGTAATATATTGTTTTATTTGTTTTTGTATTTGAACACATTAATTAAATATTTTAATTTGTAATATAAAATAAAATTATTTGCAAAAATTTAATTTAAAAATTATGTACTTTATGTAATTATATACTTTATAAATTATAAGAATGATGTACTTACTGTACAATATAATATGCGTACTTTAGTAACGGATCGATATTATGTATGACTTATTTGTCTTCAATATTTTACCATTAATAATGATTATTAGCTTAGATGTCTTGCGCATAGAAAAAGAATTAACCTAGTTAAAACTATTCACGCTTTAAAACAAAAAGCGTTTCATATCACAATGAAACGTGTATACAAAAAAAATTGCAAGTTGGATTTATCCCATAAATAGTAAATATCTATATACACTTTATATAGATCATATATATTCATTATATAATAAATTTTGTTGCACTAAAAACTAAGAAGTAACTAAAATATTGTTTAAATGATAAAACTAAAAAATATTTTCTATACTTTTTCAACTAATATTCAAAATAAAATGTTAATTCAATTAATTAATTTGAAATTTGTGTGTTTTAATTAATTATTAAATCTTATGAAATGATTATAAACTAGTTTTAGAGTAAATACACGAAACACATTAATGATAAAATTGTATCACAACGCTAAAAAAAAAAAAAAAATTGAAAGTACAACAAAAGTTATAAAGTTTGAATCCTACATTTATCAGTATATTTCTATGAGTTTATGATATAAGCCAGCGTCCAACACGCTTGTGTTTATTTAAACATCAGGTGTATTGGTACCCAGATACGTATTTGGTGCACTGTGTAGAGTCTATAGTCTATACCTAATACCTATATTGACTGTAGATATTATAAAATTTAATATTGCAGCTTATATTGTGGGTAAAGAAAATGATTTACATGGGCAGGATATAAAAAAGATCAAGTGATGTGAATGAACACCTTATTAACTCATTAATTAAATTAGTTGTTTTTATTTTATTTTTCTGGAAAAAATTGAAACTTTCCTACTTATTTGGTTTAAAATTAAAAACAGCATATAACTATAAATTAAAACAATAAATAAACTTTAAAGGAATTTAGACATTTTTATAACGGTTTTTAATGATAAACTCTATTTTAGAATTCTAATATAATGGCCATGGTTCAAATGTTAAATTGGCAAAAATAATTTATTTAATCTAAACTATTTGGCTTAGTAATTACACATTAGCAACGCACCAGTGACTACTGGTAAACTATTACAAATATAATTAATAAACATCGACAACATAAAACATTGTTTATATGAAACAATTTATTATAATTTTATTGAAAGATACACTATGGATGTAAAAGTTTTTCATTATCTAATCGATGCGTTAAAAGTTGCCGGTTGCTCTATATATGAAGACAATATACCAGTTTTGTACAATTCACTAATTAAATTACAAAGTGAGAATCACTTCAATTCTGTTTATTTGTGGGGCCGTATTGAAACATTATCCAATGATTATTATATTGCGTATGGTCATCAAAAGAACCCAATTGAGAATAGGATATTTTTTTTATACGTAAGTTTAGAACTATTACTGTTTTGGGCCGTAAATACAGAGTCTATTATAATTTAAGTTTAATTGTTAGTATTTAAATGATTTTATTAACACTATTCAACAATTTTATTAATAGTTTATTGTATTATTATTAAAATAGTCAAAACATTTTGGTATGGGATTTAATGCCCACTGATTGGTCAATTATTGAAACAGATTTGGTAAGAAAAATAAAAACAAAGTTATATGGTAATCCAAGATATGTAGAGTGGATAGATAACTCAAATAAAAAGTCACAGGAAACAACAGAATATCCAATAGCTCCGGATGTAGTAACAAAATATGATAATTATATAGAAAGTGGAGAAGAAGATGTACATAATATGGAAAATATAACTTTTAATGATGTCATATCAATCAATGAAACAGACGAAATTATGGAAACGGTATAGAGCAGGTTACTTTTCGTTAAAATATAATTATCATGTTATTCAATAATATGCATTAATTTGGTGTTTTTTTAGGAATCTACTTTTAAAGATTCTTCTAATTTAAAAAATGCAATTAAAGAAGAAGATAGACTAGCCATAACCGTTCAAATGATTGACAACGAATGTCATATAGTGCCACGGGGATTTTTTTTACAAGTTACCCGATGGAAATATAGTCAAAGCTCCTTACTTTAAAGGTATTTATTATTTATTTATTCTATTAATTTAAATATTAATTTAAAATTATTTGTACATTGTAAAATATTTTATGATTTCAGGTTTAGATTATTCAGAAGTTGGAAATGAAAAAAATTTTTTACACATAAATCCTCAGTATTGTCGACCTAAAGATCCAAATAAAGATGTACGACCAGATTACAATGGATCCATTGATTTTTTAGAGTCAATAGATAAAGATATACCAAAAGGTGAATTTATTATTAACTTATTACTAACAACAAAATTTAATGAATTCTTTTAATTTGTCATTAGGATGTTGGACTTCTCGAATTTTCTCAAATCGATATTTTATTATTCATAATTTATTATGGCCAGGTGCTGTATTCTTCCAAGATATGAATACAGGCATACACGGTTACTTCTACAACGGATATGGTCTAAAAAACTTAGATTTACCGTTTATGATCTAATGTCATATCGTTAGTGTATTAAAATACTTTTGTTGACGTTTTAAGTATGCTACAGTTAGAGTTGTCATACTTTTTTTAGTTTATTTGGATCTATGGATTTTGGTTGTCAACTTTATAAATAATTATACGTGTAATTATAATTAATTTACTATCTATAATTGCATTAATGCGTCTGAATACATATATCTAAACAAAATCTTAAAAATACTTCAAAAAAAAAAAAAAAAAAACTATTTATAAATGTAAAATAAGACTATTACAAAAAAAGTTACAATGAAGTAAAGTATAATGCTCTACTGAAAGACAAGTCGCATTTTATTTTTACATTTATAAAAATAATATATTGGTGCACAATTTCCATTGAGAGGAAATAAATTATTACGTATTATAATATTATATTTACAATTTAAAGATATCATTATAATGAGTATGTAATGACTTATATTATTTTATTGGAAAACGTACTATGTAGTATAGAGAAGTTTTGATGTAATATTATCCAATTCACAACTATTACATCTAATTGCCAAGTAAAAGTATAACACATAGTTATTTACAAAAAACTTATGAAATACGATATAATATTTCGATAAACGTATATAAATAATATTATATCCAAGCACTGAATCTCGTGGAAATAAATTACTGTTCTTTGATGTAATTTATGACTACCTACTTAAGTCAATGATTGATTTTAAATACCTCTAAGTAAAATCTTATACATACATGCACGTACAATGATATTTCATAACATGTATTTCGACTTGTATCTCAATAAAAAATCAAATGATATTACATTTTTGATGTAATATTTGTTATGAGGACATTTTTACTTTTTTTCATTCACTCTATCCCCTTTTAGTTTATATAAAATTGTTCAGTTTTGAAATCATTAGAAAGTATATTATGTTGATGTGTGTACGTATGTAAAGATTTTAGGATTAAAAAAATTGTTAAATAGTGGTTATGCTTAGTGGAGAGATTGTACAGAAATATTTTAAAATAAAATAAGGGAAAATGTTACGAGAGCAAGAAAATAGTTCACATATTATGCAATCTTATTTGATCGGACGATTACTCTTAGTAGCTAAACCATGGTTTTCTTCTTAAGTGTTTGTAATTAAATAAATTATTAAACAAAATACAAATGAAAAATGAAAAATCATAAAAGTTGTGGGAAGTTGACCAGAACAATATAATATTTCGATCATCTTCCGCTCGCTTTTGGTCAAGTTTCAGTAAGGTATACCGATTTCTTTACTCCTTGCAAGATATTATAGTATGTATTACACGTACAAAATTAATGCTACTGCACAACTCGTACGATTTGTACAGCTGCAAAGTATGTTTGACATAATATAGGTACTCGTATAGCTTCAAGAACTATCGCAGCGCAGTAACAGTGACATAGTATAAAATAATAATGATATAATACTGTAATTTGTTATGCGTAATATGTTCAAGCAAGACGGTCAACATTTAATCTCTGATGGCCGGATTTAGTGGACTTTCATACACATGGTTTAAGAACCGACCGCATTGACCTTGATTAGTTCTAATAAGATATTGAACAATTTGAACAGAATAAATATAGCATCGTACCCTCTCCACCAAAACGACTCGCAAGTCACAACAACATTTGTAAAACAACGGTATAAATGGTCTGATATAATATGATATCATGTATGTACAACACTACACTACAGCTACAGTACTTTTATAATATAAATATGCTTAAACCAAACAATTATATTAAGTAATCACAACATATGAATAAGTTCCTATCATAATACATACATGACATATATGTATCGTGATTTTTTTCCCGACAAACGTTCATTTATTATACTTATATAATATCAGCTGTATTAATAAATATGACGTTACCTGTAAAAAGATTTACCGTAAAATTTACAGTTTTTTTTTTTCTGAGAATTTTATTTTGTTTGATTTGTTTGATGTCACCAGTGAATAAATACGTTAAAAAATCAAGAATTTAAATACTCGAAAACTAATCGTACTCATTATATTCAAACAGGTAAGTAACTAGAAATTGTCACTGGTTGTTATATTTATAAAGTGACAAATCGAGTTTAATGACCTAAACTTTAAACACTCGGCAAAACGTTTTACCAATGTGTGCAATTACATTTTATTTTAGTAGGTTTATTTAAAAAAATATATTTTATCTATAATATGACCGCGTAAAGACTAAAGACGCAGATAACCCACGGGCCGTGACATTTAATATCCCAATAAAATGTACTGAATTAATAAACAGATTTTTTAACAAAGTCTCAGAGTTCGCTCAGGGTCTTGTAAATGAAATTTTAATTTTTGACAAGTTAGACTCATATTACACATAAAATCAATGCATAATATTGTATTATTAAAAATCAACAAAGAATCAATTAATAATGAAATACCACAAAATTGGTTTAAAAATACATGGCCAAAATTATGGAAATTTTAATAAACTTGTCAGACCAGAATCGGCATGTTTAACGAAACTTTTTTTCATTTACAAACATTTATAGTAAGTTTTTTTTAGTTTTAGTTTTGTAATTTTGGTTTATTATGAGTGATTTATAAACTATTTTCCTTAGTTCTTTTGATGTAATTATTAGTATACTATTAATTCAGTTTGCACTATCAAACACTGTTTATTTAAATCCTTAAAGTTTAAATTTAAAATACACTTTAATTCCAATAATACTAATAAAATGAAGTTCTAAGCATAACACTGTAAAAAAAAATTACCAAATACATCAATATTAAAAAAAATATAAAGCTTTATTAAAAAAAAAATAAAAAAACATTAATACAGAGACCGTTTGCAATACAAAATAATTCATAAAATACGTACAAAAGGCAAAAATGATTACATTTAAAATCAAATAATGATTATTGATTAGATATGCGGGAAATTCAAAATAAAAGTTTCAACAAAGAATTGTTCAGTAATTTAAACTTTGTGCTAAAAAAGCTATGTCTTACACTCATACATATTAAGTTAAAAATTAATTTTTCTTCGAATTTATTATTCACTGTATTATGATATTTTGACAATTTCGAATTATAATTCTCCATACGGCTGTAACTACATATTATATGTATTTTAAAATATATTGTATTGTATGACTCTATTATGTTTTACTATACATATTGAACTTTGAAAGCATTTTTAAATGTAATATTTATTGACACGTTTTATACAAAAATAAATTGATAGCAGCACGACTGTTTACTGGGCAATATTTGGGAAATAATAATATTTTTGAAATACTTAGGAAACTAATTACTAATATTATTAAAATATTTAATAATAATTGTTTCTACGATGTTTTGAAAATATTGTGATTTTGATTAACACGTACTAAGGTTTTTCGAGGCCATATACAAATTATTTAGATGATAATATTATACGGACCGAAATTGAACGTTGGTCACCACACAGAGGTATATGCATTATATGATATGTATTTATTATATAATGTTATATTCGTACTTTTACCGGAACAACATTATACACATTGACACTTTATTTAAACATTTGTCTTTTCAATATTTGCGTAACATTTGGAATTCTTTTTGTGGGCACGACACTAATATATATTATAACGTGATCATAATAATATTAACGCAATACGTAGTTGTTCGAGAAATAATATTATTATTTCCCATAAATAATAATCATTATAATGATGTTTACCGTGTGCACGGATAATATATGTTTGAGTTCAATTCGTACGATACATTATAAACATAATATTTTTTTTTTTTACACAAAACGATGGTGTAAAAACAAGTTTATAAATGTATTGTTAAATAATATAAAGACGCAACGAAATAGACAGAAATGAATACGATGTAAGTAGTTATATTCGATCGAATGGTGTATACAAGTTATTTACCATAATTGAACTATTATGAAGCATATTATATTACTATCCTTCAATTTCATATCTCGCGTTTTTCTAGCGTAGTTTATTAATTTTATTCTTATAAAAATTAAAAACATATAATATGTTAGCCCTTTAATTTTTTTTCATAATGATTAATATTAGTTTTGAATCTGAGTGTGTACATAGTATTCATTCGCTATGAAACAACTAAAATTAAATTTTTTGCGTTAACTTCTACAGTGGTACTGCGAATTCCAACTACACAATATCAACACTAGCTGAATTTAATTTATGCAAATAATAAAAATGACATGATGAACGCGTATGGGTGAATTCGTCGAATTTTTTTGTATTTTGTAAATATTGTTCCGAGACAAAACATATAAAGTAGTTAAGATTTAAAGTAAATAACAATTATTTTGAGCAAATAAATCAAAATTCGAATAAGAGCTAACATTGAATTTTTATCCTGAAAAAATTATTTGTTATTTAAGATGAGTATTATGTTTTTTAATTTAATTTTTGATTTACGAAGAAAAATATAATAAAAAAACAGTCCACTTTTAATATAAAATTTGAATTATTTGTTCGATTCAAATATTTAAAATATTTGTATTTAATTTGTATTGTTATATTTAAAAATGAGATAAGTCGTTGTTGGGAGTCTGAGATCTTATACAACTTGTTATTTTAAAATTATTTATAAATTGGATTCTAGTTTAGTAGTCAATACTTCTTATTGAAGGTCAAGTCTCTCACGCCAAAAATAAAAACATACTTAATAATATTGATGAAATTTTATGTTAATTGAGAAGTTTTTCTATTATATAATATACTTATTTATACACTGACCTCTATGCTAGTTGTATTAATTATATTTTATTTTTTAAATAAAAAAAATCACTGTTTTTTTTTTTTTATTGAATTTTTACTGACACAATATAATGTTATACAAACTATATAATAATTAAAAACCACTTACTTTCAAGAAAATATCGTTCAAATTCACATACTCTTTTACATCGATTCCGCTGTTTTCTCATAATTAAAACGTTCATTACTGCACACATTGGTATTTCATTAATAACGCTCATTTATCTAAAATCACATTATAATTTAAAACTACGCATCAATTATTATATTTAATCAAAATCAAAAAATCATAGGAAATGAAATTGATTCAATAGAATATTTAAAAACACTAGGATATAGTAGATTTACATTTATTCCAATCTAAATAATCTACTATACCTACATATTTTATTTTTTTTTATTATATATTTTATTATTTTTAAATAATATTAAAATGTTAAGATTTTATTTATTGAATTAATTTTATTATGGTATTTTTAATAACAATAAATGTTTAATTTTTAACCATCAATTAATTGCATGTTGTTTTGAATTATCAACTTTCCAAATTTCCCTTTTTACCAATAGAAAAAAAATAGTGCAGCATTAAACAACCTAAAATGTTCGGGTATGAATGGTAAGATATGTGGTTTTGAACGACGACCAATACATTTTTTGATAAATAAATAATAAGATAATTTCATACCTAGGTTACACATTCATACGTTTTATCTATGTTTGTACGTCAATTTTTTACTATATTCAAATTTTTAAACGAGTTACAATTAGCAATAACTCGTTTGAAAATTAAAATATCCAACAAATCCGATGTCTAAATGCAGAGAATATTTTCTTATCTTTAGGTTTTATAATAGGCTGACAACAATTTCCTATGTAATACATTCGCTATTGAGACTGATTACAGTGAACTGTTACAACACGTCATGCAAGACTTATTGCATCATCTTATAAGGACATTTAATTAAAACTAAGAAATTAAACACAGTTTTGATTATTTGTTGTTGTATAAACACATTCATGTTATATTATTATAAGCTGTTATTTATTCCAAATGTTTTATTGTTAATTACATAATAGTTAATGATAAATAGAACAGAAATCGATAGGAAAGTGTGCAGGATATGTGCATTTGATTTTATGTTATTTAATTAGACTTAAATTCTACTTAATAGGGTTTTACTTTGTACGGGACAACAAGAATGCTTTCACAGTAAGTATATATATTATAAAGTTTGCTTATAATATATTCATGGGCTTTCAGTGATTTTAAAATCGAGCTGAGATGTGATTGAAAGTGTCAAAACGCCGCAGAGTGATTTTCGGGAAAAATCATATATGAAAACAATACAGACATTTCCATATAAATATACTTTATTTCGAAAAGTTTTGAGTCTTATAATTACGTATATTACCAGTTTCTGCGAAGTTTGCTTAGCGTATATAAAAACAAACGTCTTTAAAAATACATTTATCATGGGTAAAAGATTAGTGTGATATGAACAAATAACGATAAACGAAAAAAGTTTCGTAGTTCGTGCATTATTATGGAAAAAAAGATTTTTGTCTCCGTTTCTCTAAAATACACGACGTATTGGTACGGGTTCAACGCTGAAAACTCCACAAAAGTTTAATGATAATAATTGGATTTGGATCAACGTATACACGTTCACGGAATGACGTGTGTATGATATTATTATCAAAAGTACGGTATAGCAGAGTGCAAAGGATATTGTATATTAATAATATAAAAACTTATACGTTATACCATCGTCGTTCAGTCAAAAACTTTCCGCCAAATGTTTAGATTACGATAGAGCAGACTCGACGAAAGTTTGTGATACGTGCGTGAGTGCGTGACGCAAAATAAAAATGCGTAACAAAAATTATTTTTCTAAAGAAGCTGGTAAAAACAATGAATATACATATATACTACAAGAAATTTATATTTTGTTTATCATTAAATTATACTCACAGCGGAATATAGAAAAATCAGTATAAAGTTTAATTAAAAGTAGATGAAAATATAAAAAAATAAAATAAAATAATGAATGTTTTTCGTTATTGAAAAGGGACGACTCCAAAGACTTGGTTGAGGGGAAGTCATAATATTTGTATAATTATCCTACCATTCTATATTTTATAGTATTATAGTCAGTTTATACTTTATAGTATAGATTATATTATAAGTGATAATTGAAGAGTATTCCATAAGTAGAAAATTATTATACCTATAAAAATTTAAAGTTTGGTGAAAATTTCTAGAATTTACGGTGATTGTTTTTTAAGTGAAACCAAAAAAATACAAAATTGGCTTTGTTAAAAAATGAGTTTTGTGTGAAAACTTCTGGTTTTATTTAGTTTCCTCTATTATTTTATTTTTTTTTACTTTTTACTTCTTAAAATATAAATTAAGTTCAATTTTTTACTAGAAAGTATAAACTATCCACAAATTTGAGAATCTAAGATTTGTTTAGTAGAAAAAATGTCTTCAGACAAAAGAACACACACACCAAATACAATCAACACAAGTATATATTTTATCACTTTTTTGAGTCTTAAACATGTGGATTTTTACTAATTTTAATATTTTTTATTATTACTAAATGATTACAAGTTACAAAAAAAATTAATATCGCCATGTTAATTTACAAAAAAAAAAATTTAACCTAATATGATTGATATAATAATTTCATGTGATTTCATCAAAACATGTCACAGTTTTTCATAAATTGAATTTTTAATATGCTTAAATTTATCACGTGTAACTGTAATAAATGGATCGTTTCCTTTTCAAGGGTAAAAAATGTATTACTAATTATTAGTTAATTATTTATAGCTACGGATCAGATTTATACGTTTTTCTTATTATATAGCCAGCGTAAGTTATTAATTAAAACCTATTCTAAATATACTGGTTTAGATCTGTGATAATTAGTCTATTATACTAAAAATATTATCTGCTAAGTAGACAAATAACAAACGTAATAACTAAAATAATATAAATATTTTCGATAATTCGCAGTTATATAGTTTATGCGTAGTTTGACACTATTGCGTGTTATAAATTCGATAACAATATCGTTAACGACCGAAAATTATTGTTTCCTATATCAATATCTTTGTGTAACTCTAAATTTATTACTAATACATTATAATATTTTAAATTGCACGTATGTACGCTGTTTAGTTTTTGGAACGAACAATTCGAATATATTTTTAAATTTCTCCATCTCTTACTTAATAACTTAACTTGTTTAGTAGTTTTATCTCTTTTCATGTAAATACTACGTTTATAATTTTTTTTGTAATCGGTGATTTATATCTGCAGTATTATTAAAATACGGCCTACCTACCAATATCCGGCAACAACTTTAAATTTATGTATTGTACTATATAAATTTTATAAATTCAAGATGCTTCGTAGGTGCATGGCTAGTATAAAAATATTTATATACATTTTAAATCTATTATTTAATTTATTATTATGTTAAAATAGTGCTTATTTATTAATTATATGATATTTTAAAATACTCGTTTTAGATATAAAATAATATAAATAATTCAGTATTTAATATTTATACGTGTTTAATGATACCTAGTAATAATTTTAAAAATATTGTTATTTAATAACAATATTTTGTAATTAATTATACATTTTAATTTATGTGATTCGAAGCTTAAGCATATTATGGACATATGGTGAAGATTATCTTATCGGTAAATGTTATAATAATTATTATAATCATTAGCCCACAACCAAAATTTAAAATAATGACCCGATAAGATTCAGACAGTTATATTATTTGAAAGGTCTGCTAAATCTTAATATAATGTAGTCATATCATAAATCAATTTCCGACCGCCTCTGATATAGACCATAATTTAATATCTATAGTATAAATAATTATTATTTCTGTAAATTAAGTATATGTTATCATAATAACGTAGGAACTAATGTTTATTTCATATAATATTATGATTATATTACGTATGATATTTTAATAAAATTTCATAATATTATAGAACGCTTTGTGACTTTTGTGCACGCACATGCTACTTTATTGTGCATACACACAGCATCATGAATAATATCAATTTATAATTACTATATAGTATACTTATACTAACCTGTGTACAGAAAATCTGAATTTTTCATTGAATAAGTGCGTTCGAAATAAAAACGACTATCGAAAATGAATTATAATTCGAACTATCGAACGTAGTGTAATAAATTAGTATAAAGCGTTTGAATTTTTAGAGATTTTTTTCTTATCTCATTAGTCTGGTTATTAATCATTTTTTACATTATTTTTCCTTAACCTAACCGGATACAGCTGCAAGACATATAAGACATAATAAGTGTAATGCAGTGTCGACGTTCAATCAGATTATAATATTGGTGTAAGGTGTAACTCGTAACAAAAGGACCTGCTGCGGCGCTAATTATGAACTAATGTTATGTAGATATTTTATTATAACTGAACTTGGAAGTTTCTGTTCACTCCGCAATAACCGAGATATTTTCTTCACGGTGAAAAAAAAACTACGTTTCAATGCAAAAAATATGTACGATTTTAGCGATCCCTATGAAAAAATACAATTATAAACCATTTAAAATCTAAAAATGTCGCTTATTCTATTTTATACTTATAATGCTATTTATTTTAATTTTAGAATTGGGTCGGGTTCGCATTTCCATGGAGCATTGATATTATTATTGGATCTTAACATATAATTTGCGAAATGGGTACTGGTAATTATAGTACCTATAGTGGTCAACAGTATCAATAATTCGATACAATACTGATATTGTAACAAATTTTCGATATCGGTTTGTTTTATATAGTTTCGGGATATCGAAATAAACATTTTATTATTTTATTTGTAGATCCTCAATAATAGATTTAATAAATTGTATTGTACTAATTAGGTAATATTTAAATTGTGTATTTTCGATACTTACCATACGATATTATTTTTTTTTCACATATTTATTTTTATTCATACAATCTGTACTAAGTATTTACAATAAGCACAATAGATGGATGATAACACGATATTATTGTGATACAATATCGAAAAAAATCGAAACGATATTGATAGTTGATACACAAAATAATATCAACGCCCATCACCATTAATTTAACAAGTTTAACTGCAGACCACTTCGTTGGATATAACTTTGAAAATAATTCAAACCTATACACGTCTGTAGTAGAGGAAGGAATGTTTAATATACGTGTTTACATTTTGTATCGATATGAAATAATAACACGCAAAATGGACGGTTAATTTTTTTTTCTTTTTTTTTTATTACTCATAGAACGAAAGTCAATAGCGTGGAAAACGAGAAGAGAACAATAAAAAAAAAAATGTCATCGACTAGAAATCTCGAAAAATGCCACGAAAATTGCAGCGCAACGACGGCGATTCCGGTCAAGGTTAGGTTTATTTATCTAAAATTCTATAACGTTAAAAAAACGTTTGTAAGCGATTACGGGACGACTCGCCGTCGCCTTGAACCTACCACGGCAAGTTCTCATCTCTCGTAACGACCCGGTGATTCGTGTTACGCGAGTACGCGATCGACCGACCGACAGTGTTTTCTTTTTCCAGGCCAAGAACTATTGGGGTCAAGAGACTCGCAGAAAATCGCTGCAAAGTCAGTGAGCGACATTGGACGCTCCCGTAAAATCGGATATAAGTGTGCATAGGAGAGGGATCGACCCGAAAGCGGAACGGGACGGCGCAGCAGATTTCACGGCAAATATATAAAGTAGGAAACGATTATGATGTATCTGACCACATTTTATTATAATATTATAAAACGTATGTATCATTGTGTACATTAATACGTCATTATATGCTTAACTTAAACAATGCGTCGCATATACATCGTTTCAAATATCTCCCTTTTAACACCCCTCCTATCGTCCTGCGAGTATAGTAATACAATACTATGCACACGCACCAAGAAGTCAACGGCAAAACAATAATTTTAAATATAGGTATTGTAATATTATCATAATACTCCTCCGTGTTACATATTATTATTGTACAGATGGTCCGACAGTAATGAAATTCTACGAGTCCACTCTCATCGACGACAAAAACAATAACAATTAACATTTATAACAATAACACGTCATATAAAAATATTATTATGATGTACGTTTATTGTTC
This sequence comes from Melanaphis sacchari, assembly GCF_002803265.2. NCBI lineage: Eukaryota > Metazoa > Arthropoda > Insecta > Hemiptera > Aphididae > Melanaphis > Melanaphis sacchari. The sequence goes on along the minus strand of NW_020271130.1, from coordinate 384,999 downwards.
ACACGCGAGCCCGAAACAAGTACATCGTTATCATAGTTTTGAACATTGTATATATACTTAACTATAATTCCATAATTATAAACTGTTCAAAAAAACAAATAAATAATGCAGGTATAACTCCATCACTGAATTATTAAAATAAAACCTCATCTCTTGATTAATATATTATCCTCTGTTCTTACTAGAAGACAGTCAGTATAGTGACTAGTGTGTGGTTACAATAGGAGTTGGTTACTACCATCCACCATCATTACTACACATAAGTTAAGAAATTTTTTTTAAATTTAAAATATCATTTACGATATCTTTATCTATAGATAAAAAATATGTTTATAGATTTAGTTTATAGACTTTAAACTAATAAACTGATGTTGACAATAATTTTAGGGATTCGTTTATGACGTACCACGAAAGTTTAGAAAGTCATTTAAACCACGTTGAATAGTTGGCGCTTAACAAACTGTTTTTTATATATTATTTTTGTTGATCACGTACCATTATGTAATAATATATACTATACTAACATTAATAGTAAGAGTTTTATTTTTAAACTATTCGTTTTTGCAATTGGGGGTATACACAAACGAATTCGCCTATAAAGCTATTATACTTGGACCAATATACAGGCACACTGAAACTAACATTCAACAGTGAAATGAAACTACACTAAAACCAAAATTAACCGATTGCATTATATTAACCGAATTATTCATTATTTTAGTCAATTAATACAGTTATTATATTATTCAGTATATCTACCAAGTATACTCACTCTCTTTTTCCTAATAATGAATTTATTTAAATTAGAATTTTTAAATACATTTAAAGACCATATTTTTTAATTCTTGAGATTTTTGTATCACCTAATTGAGGATTTTTCTATGTTATAATTTTTAGTTTTTTAAATGAAAATCCTTATTTTTTACAATAAATTATTAAGTAATTAATTTAAAAAAAAAAAAAAATGTACCTATCAAATTCATAATTTGAAAGAATAGTTTTTTTAGTTACTCAAATGTTTATAATGTCCTTAAAAATGGGTTTACAAGAATAAAAAATACTGTTATATTTTAATAAGTATAATTACTTGACCATTTCTTAAAATTATAATTGTTGATAGATTATTAACAATGCTATTAATGATCCTTAAATCCTTATCTTCTAAACCCATTATCACGGGTATCATTATCTTTAGAACATACATTTAAATAATTCAAACTTTACTCATTTGTATTAATATTAGTCTTTGTATAGAGTGTGGTAGGATAAACTAATTCACATGATGACGTACCTAGGTATATATTATGTCTGTTCATAATCGTAATTTTGTAGACATACGAGATAAACAAATAAATATCACCTAGTTGATTTAAAATGTTTGAATATAAATGATATTTTTATCTTTGCTTTAACTTTTCAACTAGTATTATGTAATGCCCACTATTTATTGTAATCCGTTGCATAACTACATATTATACTATAATAGCAACACAACATCCTTTATCACGGCCAAGATATCATGTATTCTTATTTTTTGTCATATTATAATCATACCAATTTTATTAGTTATATATTATGTTACCTGCAATATCATAATATACACTGCTTAGTGCAGTAAGCCATACGATTGTATGGATCGTTTCGTACCGACCGGCGTGGCATCGTTTTTACCGAATGATTTATGATTTTAGATTTTTAGTGCACAATGGTCTCTACGAAAAAAAAACTTAAGTCATTGACTATCATTATTATCATTATTATTATTACTATTTTAATTATCCCACACCCGGACGTCGAACACGTAGTACTACGATACTCCATCTAGATGTGACCGTTGTAGAAACGAAACCTTATTAATGAATTATGTGTTTGAAAATCGATTGATCATAACGAAATCCGGTTTTGACTGAATGTCACAGCAGTGTTCGAGTACAATGAACCGTCAAGGTCCTCCCATTCATATTATTGTAATATCGCCTATTTAAATATACAGATGTACCTATTATAGGTGTATATATTTTAATTATTATAATAATGATAGTAACGATTGCAATCATCGCTCGGTCATGATCGACGACCGTTTTGTTTGACTTCTTGTAACGAAATAGTACGCACCTCGTTTATAATATATACAGACAAGAGCGTATACAAAGGGGGTTATGGCCTGTTTTTTATTTTTACGGAACTCTAATAAACATGCTTGTTAGTAATCTTAGTAAGTACCTTTGATACATAGTATAAGATCGTCTATCTTTAATCGTGTTAGTAAGAAAATAATGGATATTTTATTTGAAAAATTGCAATCATGGATGTAGACCAAGGTGTACCACATGATTCTATGCTATTCGCACTATCTACACTGATCTACCGAGCACTCTTTACATACACATTATTTGGTAAATAACATTTATTTCTATCAACAAGCAACTCAAAATAAAAATAAATTTATACGCCTTTAATTTTTTAATCGTGAGGCTTACGTATTTAATGGTAGTGCATAAAACAAACATAGATACCTCAATGCCATTTAAAAAAGTAACAAATGAATTTTCCTTAAAAAATAAAATAAATTTTATTTTATAATGTAACTATATGTCTATATAGTATAAACATTTTGAAGTAGAATGTATTAAATATATTTATAACTATATATATATAGGTTTTATTATTTATCATCATAATTCAGTATATAAATGTAGTTAACAATACTTATTTTTATATATTTTATCTTAACAAGCAGACGCAGACATAACTAGCCATTAAGTAAGTTTTATTTATTTTTTATTTTGGTGGATTGCGGCGTTTCCCTAAATATCTTACTATTACTCTGAGAAGATAAGGGAAATGTTCGTATACTTTTTTTTCGTACCTAGATACGTAAGAGACCCGTTTTTTTTTAGAAATTGAAATCCACTTTCCTTCATATTACAAAAGTTATACGTCACTGTATATAGACGTTATTTACTTGTCGTAAATCGTAATATTATTATTATATCAATAATAGTACTCTAAAGCCTAAAGTTGTATTTATATATTATCTTATTTTATGTGTCATATATGTATCAAACGTGGGTAAAAGATTATTTTATTTTGATTGAATTGTAACTCGAATGTATTAGATTGAATGACGTATCGTAATTTAATGTAAGATAAATCGTTTTATTTTGTGCTTGCTTTACTTAATCAGTGATGTGTGACCCAGGTCAATGTTAAATGTACAATATAGTGTAGATAAACGTCAATATTTGTACGTTAGAACATATTATATAATATTATATACGAACGATTGAAATCGTGGGATCGACCAATTGCCACGTGATGATTATTTTATTTTATTATATTTTTCAGTTCGGTAATACATTATTAAGTAATAATACAATACATATGTGTATGTAGTGTGTACCGATTCCACATTCGTTACGATCAGATTTCGTATCATTTTCATCCATTCAAGTACAATAATTATTATGTGTTCGTCATTTAATCAACAATTATGTAATAGTTATTTAATATTTTATATAAATATTGCAATGCTATAATACACTTAAGTAAAAGGAATTTTAACTCAGAATGGAGAATACGCCACGTCTATGTTAATTTTAACAATATTTTATTAAGGCTCGATCCCACAATAACATATCACTGAAATTTTTCAAAAATACGCCAATATTGGATAACTGAGTAACCATAAACGTTTGCTCTTTTAACTGTAAAACAATTATTAACTAAAAAAATATGGTTGTTCTTAGAAACACATTTTTTTAGATAATATGAAACCATTTTAGTTATTTTACACATTTTTGAAAAAAATAAATAATTTTTGTATTATGTACTCGTATTATAATTATTTTTAAGTTTTCAAACTTATGGACAACAGCATATATTTCTAATTTAATATTGTTAAGCAAAATACCTATATTGAAATTAACATGTTTATGGTATTGAATATTTGCCCATAAAATAATAATTTCTCTTAAATGATTTTAGATATTTTGTTGTAATTTGAAAGCAAATAACCGTAAATACTTACAATTTTCAACAAATGTGAATGTGATCTTTTAAACACATGATTAAATTATCAAAATAATTTGACTGTTTCATCATTTTTTTTTTTTTTTTGTTTTTTTTTTTTTTTGTTTTTTTTTTTTTAGTTTATTTCTCTAAATGTTGTCAACATTTTTTTACTGAATTAAAATACATAATACATGAACATTTAATAAATATTGACCTAACAAAGTCGTACTAAAAAATTTAAAAAATATAAATGTGCAATTTTTTTTATAAATATTTAAATAAAAAATATGGACCAAAAATCACATATTTCAACGATGCCAATTATATTTTTATAATTTAAAAATAATATTCACTGGGACTTAAAATGTTATATATATTGTGAATTTTACTATACGCAATTTAACTTTCCAAATAAATAAATTAATTTACAGATAATACTTTTTTTGACTATGAAAATTTTTTTTTTGTTTTTTAGAGTGTAAATGACTCATAAAATATTAACGATAATCTAATGTCTACGTCAAAAATTAAATCACCTTACCATAATAAATGAATATGGATATTAAATATATATAAATAATCAAACAGTATTTAAAGTTTAAACAATATTAAAAACATATTTTGAAACAAATGTTGTAATGATATCGGTTGACAAACTATTTCCGATCAGTATCGTTTTTCGTATTTTCAAATTTAACACATCTATTAACAGTGACCCACTTAAAATCTAATGTACCTATAATAGTGCGATACCAACTTGCCCACCATTTTTATATATTGAAATTAAAGACATTTTTACATTAAATTATGAAATTAATACTCAACACGCAGCGACGGTAGAAGTAAAAAAAAAAAAAAGATAAAAATAAATACATCAAAATAAAAATAAAAATCATGATATATTTTATTGGTCATTTGCAGTATTTGCACGCTTAAATAATGTAATATGAAATAATTAGATCTTTGGCATAATAATGCTCAATAATGATAAATAATTCTTAATTACATTTAACATTTTTGTTAGTTTCTTATTAGATACATCATTTAAATTAAATTAACAAAACTAACATTTACTTGTCATTAAAAAATAATATATAAATATATACATTATAGATATAATATATATAATTATATAATTAAAAAAACATTATGATCCAATAGTTTAAATAATTCTCTGGTAGCAAAATAAAACAAAATATTTTGTCTTAAGTTTGTTTAACATACTCTGTATTATTATATTTAACAAATTTTACGTCATTGTAGAAATTATGGAATTTCATAATTGCAGAATATATAATTGCAGAATTGTCTACGAATTAATTTCGTGTCTTTCAAGTTTCAAGCCTCAATCTAGGTATTATCAACATTCATTATGCATATATTTGATCAATAAAGATAATTTACAAAAATTCATAAAATATATAAAAATAACTAATACATATAAATAAATATTTGCGAAGAGATTACATTATATGTATAGCTATATAACTTAAATTAGGATTTCGATGTAAAGTGTATTATTTTTTGTGTTATCTAAGAAATTTAGAAATATATTCCAAATTCTTACACAATTCGTTGCATAATGGGACAGATATTTCAAAGGGGAAACTTATTTTTTAGCATTTATATCTATTTTTTTTTTTAGTATTTTCAGGTCTTTTATTAGTGTATATTAAATTATTAATACATTATACATATTTTTAGTGTAAGCTTGAAAATTCAAAATATTGTTTTTATATTGTTTTAATTACTACTGTTTTGGTATTTTTCATCTGCACTAAATGTCAATCGTTCTAATTAAGAACAAGCGGTTATTGAATATAATATCTTGCCTGAAAGTAATAACAAATATTTGTCAGTTGAAATTATATCATATTATCGTGATTGCAATCATGTCGAGTAATAAGTATTATTTTTTTATTGTACGTACTTAAGTTAGATATTTTGTTTTTGTATGATTGTTAGTTTAAAGAAAAAATGATGAAAATTCCGAAAATTAAATCATCGTATATACCTATTGCTTGCATATTTGCGTTTCTATAAAAATATAATGATCGTTTTCTACAGACTATAGAGTTGAAAAGACATTTTAGGGTTATTTTTTTATTATTTTTAAATCATTTTTTCGGTAATTTTAGGCTTTAGCTTTAATTATATGTGCGCAAATAGTTTATCAACTGTTATGAATAATTTAGGTATAATATTTTTTTGCAGTGATTTATTATAAACTATTTTTTATGTCATAAAATGTTTAAAATATATTCCAACATTCGACGGCCAAACAATATTTAAACCACGTAAAATAATTGTTGCATATGTATGTTATAATCCTAAGGGCTAAGGTATTACCATGTCGCACCTCGAAAAAACGAAATAAAAAAATTCAGTTTGCACGACCGATTTGGCATACATACATTATCTGTTTTAATAATAGCTGTCTATTGATACCTATCATAATGTGATGCCGACGATACAATTATTACTACAATATTTCATATTTAATATGAATATTATAAAGATACTGTACACAATCCAAACATACTAATCGCATTCATTATACTATTTATTATGTTGTCCGTCAGCGTTCTCAATTGTAGAAAATCGATTGCTTAAATGTTTTCTTTTCACTCAACACCGTTCTCCAGCAGATATTATTATTATTATTATTATTATTATTATTATTTTTATTCTTTGCATGTATATTCATTGTGTACGCATCACTAGTATATGATGACCTCTACGTCGCAATTGTGTTTTCGTAAAAACATATTTTCGTAACGGTTGTAAATTTGTTACATTTAAACCTACTATAACAATATCGTTGCAATACATTAAGTATGGTAAATAATTAAACATAGTACGCAGTCCTTGAATTTTTTTGACTCAGCCCACACACGGCACACACAATAACAATATTCATCGATCTTTTGATCAAATTATTATATATTATACGCGTTCCCGAAGACAATAAGATTATGCCCGTCATGACGTATAACTTAAGTGCATACTATAGAATATTATAGTATTTTAATATAACTGCTATCTTAACACGGAATTTTGCATCTATAGGCGGCTTAAAAGATTTTGGTGAAAAGGTGCGGACACTTTTAAATAATTAAGACGAAAAAAACTATTTCGATGTAGAACTGTAGTAAAAGCGGACAGATATAAGTTTTACGCTATACATTTAAAGCCACTTTTTAAATTAAATACCTAAATAATATTTATGTTACTCGACTAACACTGTAACGAGAAGGCGAAATTTCATCGTTTCATTTTCCTAAAAAAAATATATACATATATACTTTTAACATTTTATTCAAAATAAGTTTGTTTATAACATTTTAAAATACATTTCAGGAGAACAAAATGATTCGATGCATCATACATCATTTTATAAACTATAGTAGACATACATTTGGAAAACAATGAATTTCGCTTCTTTTGAATAGTATCTGAGTAACATTAAGAAATTTAAGTATTACAGTTTAGAATTGGTGAAAAAGATAAATGCATTTATTTTACAATGATTGTATTTTTTTTTTTTTTTTTTTTTTTATCTATTGATACCTATTAGGGCAATAATAATACTTTGGTTAAAAAATTTGAAGTCGTTTCTGGTAGAAAATAAGATCTAATTAACTTCTTTAAAAAGGAGGGTGACAAAGTCAAAAGGAAAAAATTCTCCGTACTTAATAATTGAGAAAAATAAAAAATTAAAATTAACGAAAAACGAAAATGTTTGCACTTCATCAATTTTTAGCAAAATCGATTTCTATAAATCTACTGGAAAGTCAAATGAATTGTTTAATAAGCATTTGAAGTTCAAATTTTTATAAAGTCGCATATTCACCCGTAAAATAACTACTTATCCTAAAACGATTTTTGTTGTAATTTAAAAACTTGAAATTTTGATCAAGTGTTTAATTATAATTTTCTATACATGGTATTATTTGACACTTACATTACAACAGAACAGTACTCACCCACTTTTTTCATTATAATTATCGTTAACAACATTTTTAGCTGACAAAATGTCCGTCGGGTGAAATGGTTCCAACACTTCCAACCATCACGAATCACGATGCGTAAATGTAATATTGTTGTCACTATATCGTATTTTTATCTTATATTGTTGCAACGATGATAACTGGTGAATACGAAAAACGAATCTTGAGTTGATTTCACTTGAATAAATATTTTATTTTTTTATTATCGACTTCAATATTTTTTTTTTTTATTGTCGACTTCAATATTTTTTTGCAAATTGTGTGAATGTAGTTTATTTGTTTGTATCCCCTTGCGTAACTTAATATTGAAAACAAACGTTATATCGATGTACCGTCTATACGTAAGGTTTGACGTCCAATCAATAGTCATTGTACACTATACAGCATAGCTTTTATGTGTAAAAGCACGTACGGACCTTTTTCACTATCGAAAAAATATGTCCGCCAAAAAATCAAAACATATATTGTTCAACATCAATATAATACTAAACAATTCGACGTGCCCTCTTCAAATCTAAGTAAAGGTATTGATTGAACTTTACTATAAAGTGAATGCAATGAATCATTTTGACTATATGTAAAAAAATGTGTAAAACGATGCAAATATTTTTTTTCATAGAATATTATATACTATATTATAGTAGTTGTTATCAATTTATAAGTCAATTCCGAAGTACCACACTTAGAACGACGTAAATATCTATATGGTATAATAAACACTTACAATTAATAAAAATTTAGTATTGAAATTATTCTCTTGTGCTAATAGTAAATAATAAATATTAATAATAATCACAGTAACAGAATGCTTCAAATCTCTACGAATAATATTTTTGGTATTAAAACAAAATAATTAAAATGGTCATTTCACATTTGTCATATTACTTAATATAGTACTTTTGAAATTTTTAAGTTTCTATAATAATGTATGAAGAACCTTGAAATAAATGTTTGATCTTTTTTTTTTTTAATCATAAATAAAAATTTAATTAAACATAAATTCAAAAAAAAAAAAAAAAAAATTAAAAAGTTAATAATATCAATGAATTTCCTAGACAATTTTTAAAATTATTTCATTGATATAAATGTTTGTTAAAAAATGTAGGTTTATACAAGTAATCGTTTTTGAATTACAATAACAAAAAAAAAAATCCCTAATTCTTTGTTTTATTCTTTTCTCAATTTATCATTTTTCTATTAGAAACTATCCTCTAAAGTCTAAGTTAATGAATGAAGCATTTTTTGTGTTCCTATAAAAAAGTCGTCACACACACGCAAAATAATAAATAATATACATACTCACTGTTCGGTTTTTCCCACATAACTTAAAAATATACGTCATATACTGTAAATGTATATATTTTATTCAATTTTACCAAGCAAATAAAATAATATTCTTCTAAATTAATCGGAATTATTTAAGATGTTACATAATAGTATATAGATTAGTATTAACTAATATATTTTATCAGTTTTTTTTTTATTTATCTATAGATTACTACAAACAACTAATAAAACTAAAATGAGTCCCAAAGTCTCGAGTCTAATAAAATCGAAAACCACTGGTTCAAAATTTAAATTTACACTTTTTAATCTTAAAACGCATTATCATTGTGTGGTGCACTCAACTTTGATTTTACGTATTGGCAACTTTCAGAGCTATACCCATTCAGAAAGTAATCGATCACTACATCATCAATTATTTTCAGATATCGCAAAACAACAATACCAATTTATAATAACTTAAAGGTTGAAAGATATGAACCAATGAATACGTTATTATAATAAATTGTGTTGTCATGGGTACGTAACTATTTTGTTATTTACTCATTAATTTACTGTCATAATTCATATATTTTATCAAATTATTAATAATAATAAAATTATTTACAAAAAAAAAAAAACAAATCTAAATGACATTTAATTAAAATGGTATTAATTAATTTAATATATTATACAGATTTTAAAATCAGGCGGTATCATTAAGAAGCGTATACCTACTCATACTCGTATAGTTGTATATTATTGTTCGGAAATATATTATTTAATTTGGTTTATTGAATACCTATTAAATAGAAGTGTCAAGTAGTCAAGCTGAAGTAAGATCATTTGAAAATGTCAATCAAATGTACAAGTATTATAATATGGTCTGATTATTTATGCTCGTTACCGAAGGTCCTCGACTACAAAATTGTTGTACTAACGGGGTTGTAGGTGAGAAAGGGGCTAACCTGATGACAATAATCGATAATAATAATATTGTATGTCGAGTATACGTACTTATCAGTTATTATAATATAATGATTGCTGTAGACGGTATTTTAATAATTTTATTAGTTGGAATTATCTCAAAATTAAATTCCATGCGCTCGAGTACTATTCAAACGTATTAAATTTAATTATTTTCGGTTTAATTTGCGTTTTATAAGTATTTATTTAATGGTTATAAAAGTTGATGTTTACACGCAATTCCAGTTTTCCCTGGACAACTTTTTGCCTGTTGCATAAAAACTATTATTTATACGATGACACATATGTACATTTACGTGCAACAACATATTTTTATAATATCGTTGTATTATATTGTAATACACTCCATTATGATTTGTATTGAATTATTAAGGTCCAAGGGTAATCTTTTTCAAAAGAATTTTATTTGAACTGTATAATAAACATATATAAATATACAGTAAATCACCATAATATTATTATTATATTTCTTAATATGCGTGATCACATACATGCTTATTAATAATATTGTTATAAGTACTTAACCTTTTTTCACTATTGTTTGATTGGGAATTAAAAAATGAGCTTAAAAAAAACTGAAATGTTCATGTTTCTGTCAATAACTGATACGCCTAGCTAAAATATTATCAATCAATTATTAATTATTATTATTATCATCTGATAATTATCCACTAATACCACAGAATAAAATGTTGTGCTAATACTTTATTAAACTTTTTATCAAATAACCGTGTTTATAAATTTTAATTTTATTTTGATAGGTACCTAATAAATAAATAAATAAATACGTCATATCGATCGAATGCACTAAATATAAAAATTATTATTTTCATAAGAAAATACTATTAAAGTAATTTTTACAATTGTTATAGTTTCTACGTATGTATGAGTCTCATAGCCTTTTTAGTCTAATTCAATTTTTTTACGGGTGACGTTGAAATTCATTAGGTATCTATATTTCAGAATTAAAATACAAATAAATCAATAATTAGTAGCAAACAGTACACATTTTTAGGTAAATTATAATGATATCTACTTCAATGTGACATTAATATTTTACAATTTTAAATTACTAATAAAATTAAAAAATTAATTTTTTAACCATCTGTACAATGAAGTTAATGAAATTAAAAAAAAACATTTAAATACTCTTTGAATGAATGTATTTATATCTAAATATTATAATTTTAAAAACATTTTTTACAAGACTGCAGGTTTATTGATTTTTCTCAAACGGGTTGTAGTTTATTTTAGTAATGTAAAAGGTAACACAATTACAAGTAATAGGGGTACACAGAATTATTGAAAATATTTTTATTCAATCAACTACTACACAACTAAACTCGATACTTCTAAACTATGCTTTCTTGCAGTCTATCAACAATATTTCGAACGTAGAATGTCCATTTCCAATCGTTTAAAATTAATAATAATTTTATTGAATACATGTCACCGGGAAACGGCGATTTTTCGTTCTGTGTTGTTATAACAAATCATAAATTGCAATCGCCACGACGGCCTATATAATAATAAACACAATAAAATACGTAAAACATGCAAATATGTGTTATTATTATTATTATTATTATTATTACTGGAACATTAATACGATATTATAGGACGGCGGAAACGTGATGCGTATCGAAACAAGGAAACGTCGTGCTGTATAATGTATTATATGTTATTAAACGTCGAATAGTCGGCCGCGCGTATACCGCCAAGTCAAATATATGATGTGGCGTAATAACCAATAGAAAAATTAATAATAATACAATCTAAAATGACAATCGTAATCGACGTGCTCGGCCACGTATAATTGCAATGTATAATATACACGATCGGTCGAAACGAAAACAGGAAAAACTGACGTGAAAATCGGCAGACTGAATCGCTTATCGAAATAAGGCGACAACGGCGACCATGGCGTTATAATAATAATATCAACGACAATAACAATAATAATATTAAAAATAGTCAATACCGAATGAAACCGACTGTGAAAAACCACACAGTAGAAGGTGATTCTTTCTATAGCTACCAATTATATGCGCTCCTGTCGGAAAACTGCAAACGCGATTAAAGTGGTGTGCCATGAACGTCCTGCGTACGTGAAAAAATATAATTATTGTTGATTCTGTGGTTCTTTAGTAACCATAAGATTATTGCCTATACATTTTCGTTTTAAAATTTATAAAAAATATCTAAGGCTTTCGTACGTTTTTTTTTTTTTATAAATTCAATTTAAAACGAAATACGAATTGTGCATCTTACCATAATAATATATGATCTCTTTTTAACAATGGTTCAATGTATAAGAATATAGTTAGCAATTTCCTATCTGTAAAACCAATATTTTGGTGCCCAGCTGTCAAAAATAAAAATAAAATCACTATATTTGTTAATGTTAGGTTACTATTTTTTTTTTTTTTTTTTTTTTTTTTATTGTTTATACACTCTTACGACTACTTAAATATAATATTATCTTTATCGTGATTTTGTAGATCTAGCTATTAGGTAGTTCTAATTTTAACCATAGTAAAGATACATTATATGATTTATGATATAGTAAAATGGAAAATTGGACAACAATATGAGTAATAGAAATAGAAAGAAGAGAATTGAATATTAAGTGGTACCCATAGCAAAGATACTTTCATAGTTACTCGTCCGTACAAAATTTGAATTCTAAAACTAATTTTATCAAAAACCTCGTTTTTAAAAAAATATAGTTTAAAAGTACAATTATTACTGTTATTATAGAAACTATAATATTTATTTAAAATATGTATATCACATTTTTTATAGTAAAGGTACGTTATACTACAAATTTAGAACATAGTTAACAGGTATAATATATTTAAAAATATAAAGTGTACCCGGTCGGGTGGTGCTGCTGAGTGCCTGCCCATAAATGTTAATCTCCTGTTACTAACCATGATAAGATATCAAATTTACTTATTGTACTTATTTTTGTATAGATTGTAAATTATTAAATAAATAAATAAAAAAAAAAATATATATAGAAATAATTAAAAATAATAATTTACATGATATAGATTGGTACTTTATACAACAAACCAAGATTTCCAATAATTTTAAAGTCTTTCATTTATTATTTATATAGTATAAATAGTATATTAATGGATTTAAGTTTCGTAGAGTCCATTTTCGGTGCGGTAAAATAGTCAATTTAGATATAAAGTTGATATAAAATTGGGAAAATCGATACACACCCAAAGAAGGCTAAAACTACGAAGTTAAAGTAATTAAATATATTTTTGGTGATAAAATAATTAGTTTTAAATTTTTCAAGTTTAAATGAGTGGAGCTTATACCTAGTCAGTGTAGTTAACCGATACTTTTTAAGGTACCCTATGTCACTTCATAGTAATAATTATCAATACTTTAAATTTAAAATACTCAATTCTAACATTTATTAAACTTATTGTTGAGCGTAAAAATTCTTAAAAAATACTTTCCTCTGGTGTTTATAAATATATTATGTTATTGAAATAATTCAAACATTTAAAAATTATAGTAATAAAAAATAATAAAAATATAGCTTTTTTCAAAAATTTTGATAGATAATCATCAGAATAATGATGAGTGTTTATGTTTAAGAAGAATCACTGTTAGTAAATATGTGTACAAATTACAAGCTATTTAATGACAATCGCATTCGGATTGTTTGCTACAAGGATTTAATATTATGTTTAGAGCAATATTAAATTGACATTATAAATACATTATGAGATTATAATTACATTATTTTAATAACATTATTCAGCGACGGATTAATTTTCACATAATCGTCAATCGTCATAAACGTCTCTCGAATTTAAAGCGCCACCAAATTTCGCAAAAATGGATTGAATATTAAACATATTTTATTTTAATGATATTGTTCTTAACATATCGTAATAGTTTCATTTTATTTACCTGCTATTCTAATACTAGTTAAGATATTATATTATAATCATTTTGTATTTATTTTGTATGTTGAATATATATTTTTTACGCATTTTTATAAATTATAGCTTATTCATAAGCTATACAATTTCATTTTCGTTTTATATATCAGTGGCTGATATTTATATTACATAGTTCGTAATTATTTACCACGTGGAATAATTATCAAATAATTATTAAGTGTTGTTGAAAACCGTAATAACTAGATTTAAATTAGTATGTGTATTGTAATCTGTCGAATTTTAATTGTATAATGCATTTATAAATCAATAGCCAAAAACAGGCATCATTAGCTGTAAAAAACATCATTTCGATTATTCAACAGTTTAGTTACCTTAAATCAATAAATCACTTTATCATAGTTATAAATTATAATTAAGATATGTATTATGTATAAATTATGTACCCACAGTATTTTATTGTAAAATTAATTTCAAAGTACCTAATTAAAATTTAAAAAAAACAGCCAGGAAAATAGTTTTACTCTACATTAATATTGTCGAATATAGCTCCTATACTTCAAAATTGAATAAGTCACTATAAGTCTATAATGGACATATGTATTAAATTTGAATTTAAGGATAAATCATTTAAGAAAAACTTGATATTCAAAAAGGAGACGCTATGTTTGCCTCTAATTTTAAGAATGTTTTATGATTAATTTATAATACTATTAGTACCTAGTCTATTTTTCTATTAGTAATACGGTATGTTGAACTAATTTTTTTGAAACACATCACATACAATATAAAATAATAACTGTAATAACTTTTATTTAATAATTATTTACCTATATTAATCTATAATTTCGGTTGTTATCATGTTAATACCACGTATGACATACCGTTATTTGGTAGTCGGTAGAACGGTTTGAAGAGGTTTGTACTGTTTGCAGTATATAAAGAGCTTAAAATTACCGCACCCTCTCCGAAAATACCACCTTATAAGTTAATAATTGAAAAAAAAACTCATATTATTGTTAGATCCGCATAATAATAGCTTTACTCAGTATCTAAAAAAAATTCGAATATCGTACTCAAAACATATGCGTGTATATAAAATACGTGAATATTATTCGAAAATGGATTAAATATTTTAATCATATACCTACTCGTAACATAATAGAAATATAAAATACTTCAAATACTTGTTAAAAAAACACTTAACGTTAATTCGTTACCAATTTTGTAAGGCTATAAATATATTATGTATACTGTTTGTTTGTTTTCATGATTACATGGTAAATAAATTTAATCTAATTATTGCGTGAGTATTGCGTGAGGGGAAGAGGCACTACACATGACGAAGATAGCAAAAAGAGTTTATAATGCTTTTAAAGTTATAACATTACATAACTATTATCGAATTATGTAATATTAGATTGCATAATAATTTATAAGCATTATTAAGCATTATTTTATTACACGTTTTAAAAATTTTAAACTTGAGATGTATTTCAAGTAGGTATGTATACAATAATAATATAAACTAATATTTAATAATATTAATAGTATGCTGAGACACAGTCGGTCATTCTTCAATCTACACATATACGGTTGTATGTCATAGGTGTCCCTAGAAATTAATTGAACATATTTTATACGTTCAATTACTTATAGGTACTTTAGATTAAAAAACCGGGAAAGTCACTCTGCGTATAGTAAGCGCCTATACCGTCATTGAGTAGGTCACTATTATAATTTGTTAAATTTTTATTTAACAAAAAATTATTGTACATAATGTGAAATGATTCTGAGTGTAGATGATGTGTCAGCCTATATTTCCAAGAATATTTTTTTAATTGCCTAATGAATTAATTTATTTTTTTATTAGATTTTAACAAGTAGTTATTAAAGTTGCTCAACACTTAAGCTTATTACATGTATTAGTTTTTTTATAACACTGTCAGTAATTTATTTATCTATTAGTAATACGGTAGATATGTTGAATTAACTTATGCCAATCTCATCGCATACAATACACAATAATAACTATAATAGTATATCAAAAAATTTTATTATTAAAATACCTTTGAAAATAATGTAACATATACTGTAATTCGGAGAACAGCGTGAATAAGTTTGTAGACTCGTAGTATAGCTTAAAATTATTTTAAATATTTCTAAAATATCGCTGTGTATAGAAAATTATAATTTAGGCAACAGATATTTGAATGTTTCAAGTTAAACATTATTTAAATTTTTAAAAAAATAACAATAATCGTTCAAGGTTAAGTCGTTATCATACGTTTGATCTTGTAATGTCCAATACAAGAAAATTATATATTATAGGTATTTTCAAGCATCAAATATTTAAATGTGATTTCAATAAATATCTTATAAAAACAGAATAAACACAAAGATATTTTTAAAATTATTTCATATTCAGTAAATGTTAATATAAATTTGACAATTATTAAAAGTTTCTAACAGTTTTTCATTTTTGATTTAAAAACAAATACATATTCGATTAATTCAATCAATGATCAATATTTCTTTTTTCTTATTTATTAAATTGAAAATTACTAGGATTTTTTTTTTTTTATGATCTATAAGTACCAAATATATCCAATTTTTTACTAAAAATTATCTTCAATGTTGGAGATTAAAGCATTTTTAAGTAAAAGAAAAAAATACTAATTAAAAAACTAAAACGTATACATTCACTGATCCGCTTTGAAACTAAAATACCTATATAAACAGGGAACATAAATTTAAAAAAACTATTAAATCGAAGTAAAAAAAATTAAGATGGAACCGTGAATATAAGTATAAATGCATAATATTTTATGTTTATGACCATAATACTATGCATAATAATATGTACGTGTTGCGTTGCATTATATGAACAATTCCACTCCACAACGTAGTTTTATCGACTTAGCCGTGTTAAAAACGTGCACGTATTTACTATTTCGCCATTATTGAAATCAGTCAAGCTTATATTCTCCAATAGCAACAATGATATCATCTGTTTCTCCTATATTTTGATGTTCTAATGTTCTTATGACATTAATTCCACACGCGTTTCCGTATTAATAAACGTCGTCAAATGTGCGCGTTTGACGCTGTCGTAAACAATATGATATTATCATATATGTACCATGTAGATAATTTAAAAAAAAACCCCTCTTGATCATATTATAAGTACATTAATGGATGTCACATTTTTTTCACAAACGATATAAGACATCGATTCGCGTAATGAAATGCGTACACGGCACGTCAGCCGCGATGATCGACGACGTTACTATCGATATATTATTCAGTAAATTAAGCTTAGAATGACTAAAACTATATTATAACAACATAATAATGTTTTAACTGTATCCGTGGTGTAGGTAGAACGAACTTTGTTGAGTAATATATTATGAAAAATAATATTTCTATTATGTGCGACGTATACAATAACGTTACACCAACCGTATAATTGTATTATTATAACATTACATTGTGAATTTGTGACAAAGCTCATATTTTTTTAAGTTTAGTTTTTGAGTGGAGCGATAAATTTATTATGTTTACAATGATTTTGGGTTTTTTTTTTTTTTTGTATCAATCACAATAAGTTATTTTTTAAATATTTTAGCTCTTTTTGAGTTATATTTATAAAAACTACTGTTTTTATGACAAAAATCTTAAAGATTAAGTATAAGGTTTTTTGTAAGTTGTTCTTATAAAATTTTAAAATATTTCAAACACGTAGTTACAAGTGTTTTGTTAAAGTATTTGAAATAGAAAGTAAGATATTTAAAAGAAAAATAATAATTTTAGTTATTAATTATGTTTTAATTTAAAAAAATATTAATCGTGGAGACTATTTAAACGTTTTGAAATAATTTTGACATTACGTTTACTATTTTCTTAAACATATGATGACTATTTCAAAATACTTGCACTAATTTTAAGGAATCGTTATCATGAGTTCATTCATATCTAGTAATTTATATGTAGTACTCTACATGCAGAGATCATCATTTAAAAAAAATTCCTTCATTTGGAATTTCATCAAAATTTATGCAACTAAACATTATGTGTGACTTGTAAAAAAAACCAAACCTAACCTTAACCACGTCACAGATGCACCAATTGGCGCGTTGTACCCAAATTTAACATTTTGAATTAACACCCTTATAGTAACTTATTAAAAACTCAGAGACGAGGTATATACAAAACCTACTAACCATCAGAGGCGTGACTACTTCCCCGGTTTTTATTTTACGCTTTGTTTCTTTTTTAACCTTTGCAATATTCATACAAGTACCATCGAAGAGTTTCAGAGTTTAGTTTTATATACGGAGAGTATTTAAAACGAAGAATATATACCCATTAATCTTGGCATTGATAATACAAATGATTTTTCATGTAAAAATTTTCATAAAAATTTTATATTTTTTTTTTTTTTTGTAAATTTTTCATCATTCGCCAAAGACAATTGGATGCATTGGTTCGCCATATTGCTGAAATTGTTTCAAGTTTACGGGGGTCACTCACTCATTGGAACAAACTACAAACGACCAAACGTAGTATGTTATTCAATCAGACACATTACCCATTATTACTTTACATAAAAAAATATTGATACATACTGAAAAATCAAATGATTACCTTCGACGGTATATGGATCTCGCAATCATGAAAATCCTAATACCTATGTATCTACTACCTTTATCGTATTATTAGTTTATAAAATAACTCTATTATATACGTCAATTATAATGTAATAAATATCATAAAATAAAAGAACCGGTCTATATTTTTATACGCACCTACACTTATGTATAAACCTATAACAGCTTTGTAAATAATATTTTATCTCTAACTTTACGTGGAAAATTCTCTTACATCTAAATTGTTAAATTCGATTTAATTATCAATTAATTACGAAACATTCAAATACTTTGTAACTACAAAGTCAAACTATATAGGTACACGTGTAGTAAAACTTTCTACGTATTTAATTACGAAACGCACGATGCCACAATGTTATCAACTAAAATATACATCAGAAACAAAATAAAATGAAACTAATTAAGTTCAGCCAAGTTTCCTAGTATTAAATGTCTACAATTAGTTTAGTGCCGCATACCTATACATCGATCAGATCAAATTAATAATAAATGACGGTCGTTCCCAAACAAGATATCTTGACAATCTCCACAGAGGTCGGTCAAAAGAAATTTTATCACTCCACAGGTGACGCACCATATAATATGTTTATTGTTTATATAGATTATTTTGGATTTGCGTGTCGATACATAATTTATGACGGACAAATGGAATACCGGGCTTTAGTTAATTTGAATCACAAATACAAACAAATAATTTTTGAGCAATATTTTGTAATACATATATTACAAATAACTGTATAATAATATTAATGGAAAAAAAAACAATCAATAAATTCTTTCATATTTATTAAATATAATTGTGTTATACTCGTATTCTGAATATCTTAAAATAATTATAACTATGATAATAATTGTATAACTAATATTAATGGATGTTCAGTGCACTTATATGGAGTTTTGCAAAACAAATACAATATTCAAGAGTAAAAAGGTATACAGATAAAGATATGGCATTTTTAAGTGCTATTCTAGTAAATTATATAAAAAATAAATAGGTGATAATAAAATTACAATTTATATTAAATAAATAAATTTTGATTTTTTCATCAATATTGCATAATTATTATTTATTTATATTTGTTAATGCTTTGAGATTTTATAAATACTTTTAACAATTTTATACATTTTACGTACTAGATATAAATTATATATAATTTTTTTATTAACTGCTAATAATAATAAATTGAATATAAAATATTTCACAAAAAAATATTGTTTGTATTCTTGATTCAACTTGTCCGGAAATTGTATAAGTACATTGTCATGACATAATAATATTATTCATAATGCATATAAATTAAACGATCATACCTAACTATAAAAATAATGTTCATCTAATTCGCGTTCGATCACATGTACATATTTTATCTACACATTTCAGGTATAAAATATGTCGCTGTGATAAATATTTCTAATGATAAAAATATATTTTAAATATGTCTCTCTTATAACATAATTATATGTTTAAAACACTACTCAACTATTATTACCTATATACAAGTAAATCGTTATTTTTCATTGGTATTAATACAAAATATACATCAATGTGTCACCAGTTTTGAAAATAATGTAGATTAGGTATATAAATTCTATTAATTCAATACTATAACTACGTAATGTTGCAGTGTAAATTATAAAAAAAATTGTTTTTATTTTTCACTTTAACTAGCTGCACTAAATAACATTAATTATGGTCTAGTTGCCACAAAACGCTGTAAGACCACTCCAATTCGATTCACTACATTATCACAGAGTCTACATACCCCCTATGACGTACAAAAATTAATTATGTTTACAATTATTCAAATTTTTTTATATTAGTTTTTGAAAAAATTAATTTATTAATAAAAAAATAATCTAATCTATAAGGATTTTTTACTATGACTTTCTGTTAAAATTATAAAATGTTACTATTATACAATATATATTATATAATTTATCCAAATTGAGTTATAAATTTAATAAGTTAAGGTTTTTGTTAGACTTGATCTACTAATAATTGTAAAATAGCTTAATACTTTTAAATATCAACACTGCAGCTACATATATGTTTAACGTAATATGAGAATCAGTCTTCTTGACGATTTTTTGTCAATGTAGATAAAAATCTTGCTTTTAAAAATATCAACTCTGAAAATGATATTTTAAAAGACGCACTTGTTACAAGAATATTACACTAATTTTCAATAAAAAAAAAATAAATTAATTTGAAATACATTCTTATTTCCAAAATTTAATATATTTTAACAACACTATAATTGTAGTTATGTACCTACTTAAAATTTTCAACTGGTAATGTTTTGATTTCCAACACCACCTACCACATTCATTAATATTTTGTTTGGTCTATGCAAGGTATACAATCATTGTTTAAAACTAATGTTTATAACTTATAAGAACCTTTATGTATAATCAAATTATAGGTGAATTATTACTTTTGTAATGTTGAACGAAATTAACTTTTTCTTTTTTTTTCTAGTTTAAATGGACGACACCATGAGGACCGCTTGTGCATTTCTTCCACGACTCCGCCATCGTTATTTGAACAAAAACAAATAACATCCAACAATAGGGTTGATGGAACAGTCCTTCATCTAACTGCCTTACAAATTATTTATATACATAAATTGAGATATGTTTTTTCGGACCTTTGCTTAGTGGACCACGTGTACTGAACCACCTGTTCATGGGCCGGCCAAAGTCTGCCGCCCTCGAATCTCGTTTCTGATCTGCCGTGATCGCCGTCCCTCCCGTGGTACCACAAGATTGGGATGCTACAGTATGATCGGTGGCACCTCCGTCGGTTTCACCAGTTTTCACTGGTCCGCTCTCTGTGCATCTCTCTCATCCTCCTCCTTCCGGATCAGGATGTTTTCTATCATGCCGCAAAATTACCTGTGGGCATGAGGAACGCCTCGAAAATATTATATGCCGTTTCTCCAAAGCTTATGGGGCCGCAAAGCAGGTTCGACACATCCTCCGGTGTAGGTAAACAGCCGTTCAGGAAGGGCTGCATTCCTTCTCGCTCAGTATCCCACTAGGGACAGTCAAAGGTAGTGTGCTCGGCGTCGTCTACGAGATGATCGCAATAGACGCAGACGCCGTCGTCGGCGCGATTCATTCTCAGCAGGTAGGTTCGGTAGAATCCGTAATCGGACAGCATCTGCGTGGTTCGAAACGTCAGCTCCAGCTCCATACGCAGCCACAGAGGGACGTCCGGAAGTAGCCAGTGAGTCCACCTTCCATTGGTTGACCGGTCCCATCTACGCTGCCAGGATCTGATAGAGATCGTCCTCTCCTCCGATTTGATTTCGGCGTCGTTGTCTTCTGATCTTCTTCCCGATTTTTTACTTTCAATCGCTCCTGTGCGAGGAGATCGGCCGGCAACGAGGACGAGAACGACAGAGACGTTTCAGTAGATACCAGAACGAAATTATTTTAAAACAAAATAAAACAACTGTTCATTATTATATATTAATATATATTTACTTTCTAATTTTATGTAATAAAATAATTAATTATATTTATATGACATTCCATACATTCTGAAATTCATTAAACATCAAATATCTGGAAAACTAATGATGTAAATATAAATAATATTAGACAACCGTAATAAATATAATATATGCTATTAAAATAATTAGGTATTAATAATATTTTATAAATGCAATTTTTCGAGAAAAAAAAATCAAATAGTTCTATCTTAATACCATCAATAAAATAAATTACTCTATAACTTAAAAAATAAATATCAAAAAAAAAAAAAAACATGAAAATACATACTTAGTTATATAAGCTGACAGACTTGCTTAGAATCGTTTTCCGTATACAATTAATAGAGCCGTAGCGAGGTCCACCAGTGCTCCTAGTCATTTATTTAATTAGCATCTACTTAAATACCTACAGGTTCCTTTATTTTCATATATTATAATTATTTTATTAAAACCCAAATTACAATTAATATTAATATAAGTTAATAATTCTTTTTATTTTGTATGGTAACAATAAAAACCTTTTACGGTAAAATGTCTTTCAGAAATTAATTTCTTCAACTTATAAAATGTAAATGATTGAATATTTAAATATGAATAGGTATTAACTTTTGACTTTTTTTTTTTAAATGCATCATACACATAATATGTGTTTTTAATAGTTTTAGTAGGAAATAAAAAACTATGAATTATTTTAGTGATGATACTATTATTTGAAAAAAAACATACAACAGCTACATCATAAATTCAAAAGTCAGATAGTAGTTTTGTATGAATGAGATGTCACATAGGTTTCAATGACACGGTTTAGATCATTTGTCCGTAC
>NW_020271130.1:361640-361796 GCF_002803265.2 Melanaphis sacchari | reverse complement strand
GATTTATCACATACTTCACACTGGTATGGTTTTTTTTCAGTGTGAGTTCGTTGGTGTGTTGTTAGATTACAACTGTGAGCAAATGATTTATCACATACTTCACACTGGTATGGTTTTTCTCCAGTGTGAGTTCGTTGGTGTGTTGTTAGACTACTA